>NW_019103792.1:28055-265406 GCF_001856785.1 Myzus persicae
CCCCCCAATAATTAGAACCGAGTGCTGCCTATGCCTGCTGTCATCGTGAAATTCATCGAGAGCATTGGTGCGATAGTTGTGCGTGGGCAAGCGACTACTGTAACATGGGGTACGTGTTTTATTTTACGATAGTTTTAATAAAAGTGTTTCTGACCTAAAATTGTGTTCGGGTATTTTTATTTAAGGCTTTCGGGGTGAATAACACTTTTGGAAAAAGTAGCAAGACGACACTGTTATACTATTACTTTCTCTTCAAGTACTCGCCATTGTAGTCAGTTGAGAAAGAGTGAGACTTTGTCTAGGTTAAAGAGATATCACCCTCAAACATCCAGTAGGTACTCGTTATCGTGGTCAGTCGTTCCGAGTTGGAGAGTAAAGCGATCGTAGAGTGGTCGTAAAGTGTAACTCCAGTGGGAACTTGTTGAATAATTATCCCCGTGTGCAGTACTCGTCATCGTGGTCGTCAAAAGGAGAATTACATACGCTTTAGGTGTCGATATTTAACTGGTTTGGTAGTTCGGGAATCGGAAACCAATATGTATCTGCTATATACGCAGAGCTTTTTCGTGCCGTACACGCCAGTTGCATCAAATATGTACCATTTAACTATATATGCAAATACACACCCGACACGTAATACCTAAGTACCAACAACATAGTTTACGGCATTACCTGTCTGAATACATACCATTCCATGGTTTTTAAATGTTTTTGAACCGCATTATTTCCTTGCTCCGATCTCGTTGAGAAATAGGCAGGTATAACCATACATATTATGTGATATACTCGCTTTATAACAGCTGTCTACTGTAATAATGTTATTATGATTGATATGCTTTTTAAATCGTCAATGTGAACTTTATACATCTGCAGCTACATGCTTCTAAATAATATGTTGTTGCAAAAATGTTCTAATTTTTTTTTCGCCCGTGGAGTTGGGTTTTATTATATTTTGATTTAGTTTTTATTAGAATCTATCGGATATATAAAATCGAAACGGTCAAAATAACAATGATATAAAAAAAAAATTATCGACATATATGATTTTTATATTGATTTATATTCAATATGGATTCTTTATTTGACTTTATTTATTTACTCAAAAGAATATTATTGTAAATATAAGAATAGAATAGTGAGAATACTACTGTGCACCTAAATGTTGTTGTTTTTTTTTTTTTTTGATAATTCTAAACTCGTATTTTAGGAATAATAAAAAATTTCGATAAAAGTTGTTGGATCAACATTATTGTATTCAAAATGAAATCCCAAGGATATCCTTATACGACACGCAAAACGCCTTTATTGTACACACACACACACACACACACCCGAAGGTTATTATATTGGTAACATATTTCTATCGCGTAGGGTCATAACTCATAAACAACGAAATAATGAAAATATAACTGTAAAAATAAAATACCTAACGTGGATGGGACCCGAGACGAGACTAGGGGTATTCGGTTGAAGTCGGGGTTGAAGTTTACGTCCACCATAAAAACTGCTGCTGCTGTGTTCTTGTTTTAAGACACTTGTAATTATTGAACCCATGGGAAATTTTACCTAAAATCATTTTATTCGTATTGCGTATGTGTACTATGTCGTCCTGCACGCACGCACACGACCACACGAGCTATATTCGCACATAAATATTGACGACGTTTTTATTCGAGTAAGTATAATATAGGTATTATATTATTCGCGGGTATATTAAAATATGCACGTTTTTTTTTAATACTGCAATAGCTCAATGGTTCTAACCTCGACGGGTAGATGCTGCTAAACCTGCGGCATAAAGTTTTAATGTAATGAAAAAAAAAAATATATTATTATAATAGAACTGCACCGGCGGTGAAAAATATAATAAAATATTATTTGTAGCGAGAAATATATTATAATATAATGTAGAACATCAGCGGCACATGATTATCCACAGAAATGTAAACGAGAAAAACCGTGTTCATCACTATGGAATAATGTGATACGTGTTTGTGGGACGGGTAACGTCAAGATGCTCGACAACGTAAAAAAAAAATAATAATAATAATAAAAGGAAAATACTTGGATATAACAAACTCATTTATTCGAAATCAAAAGCTCGGTGAACCGCGCGTGCACACCGCGATGACGAGGAATGTGGCGGATATTACAATAGGCCGTCTTTAAATTGGAACCAACGGCAAAGTTTCTGACACTTTCTAAAATCTAAACGACGAAGGTTGGCTTTTTACGACGGTCTAAAAATGAGACTGTTATTTAAAAAAAAAAAATAATAATAACACCCTTCGACACTATAAAAGCCACCCGTTGATCGCAGGAATATCTCGCTCGCTCGTCGTGGAAACGTTTTTTTTTCTCGCATCAAAAATGTTTATAATTATTAACTACTCGGGGTTGCTTTCAACGATTTGTGCGCACATAAAATACTACCACATAATATGCTCGGGATACTTTGGTATACGTACCGATAAAATTTATGCGCGAGTTCGAAGAATTTCGAAAAAAGTAATTAACAGTAAAATTATGTTATTAAATAACATAGATTTTGTCGAACAATGTGAAAACGATATAGTTGGGCACATATACGACGGTTAAAAACTAATCGCAATTGATCGTGATGTCGACATTAGATTATGAGATACGTGTGATTAAGTTTTGGAGGTATAAAAAAAAAACAAAAAAAAAAAAAAACGAAACAGTCAAAAGTACGCGAGGAGATTAATTTATTTCATTAATTACGTGAGATATATTATAGCACTTTACAATAACATCACAATGTGTTTTTATATCCATCGCAACTGTTTTAATTTGAAAAGTTAACGTTCATTATTATACTGTACACGTTAATGACAAAGCTATAAATGCGGTATACCTACCCCGAGGATGGTTACGTACACCTATTGTGCGTTCAAAATTGTTTCATATTATTATACAGATTACAGGTAGGTGTATTGTATTCCGCGTAAGCGAAAAACGTCCTTTGGCCCAGTGGCGTAGGATTTTATTGTGAAACGAGAAGGGGTGGAATGAAAATGTTCTATATAACTTAAATAAGTACCCATATTATATTAATAATACATACGATACAAGACACTTGAACGCACACGCACACGCGCACACTACTCACGCTAAGGTTTTTTTTATTTTTTTTATTCATTTTCGGAGGAATATGCGATACCGGAGATCCATAACTCCTTCAGATGACACACGCAGTTATTATGTTCAGCAATATTTCTTATCACTCTTGTGCGGCTGTTCATGTCGCGCAAATGACGTTTTATAATAATACCATATAATATATAAAACGTATACAACAACACGTCAAAAAACATTTAACTTATTTCAAGCATTCTGACATTGTTTCATCTAAACGTCAAGTGTTATTATAAACAGATAAACAGGGATGTATTATTATAATATAATAATATTATGTATGCATAGGCACCTAATAGTATGAAATATACACATAATACAAAAATAGCATATCATAATATTATGTACATTAATATTATATGTATACGATTATAAAGCCTAGGCTTATTTTAATATATTTACTGCATTTTGTATACGATGGTATATTAAAAAAAAATCAACATAATATCAGAAAATAAAATTAACTAAAATGTCGAGAATGAAGTTAGTAAATAATTAACGTTTGAAGAGAGTTTACTCGATATTTAATTACAAAAATATTTTAGTGTACCCTTATTTTAATAGTAATAGTAATAGTTATTTCATCGTTGTAATAACGATTAACCAGTTGCCGCTGGTATAGCATATAATATTATTAGATCGTTATACAACCATGAGTGAGTTCAATTCGAGGAAATCCTTCGTATGGAATAAATTTACATCGGTCATTATTCTCCGTAGGATTTTCCGAGGTTAACCCCTGCGTGGGCGACAAATGTGTAAAAGTTTTCAGATAACATTCGTGAGGTTGGATTGGGTAAACGTTTTAAAATGAGACAAGTAAGGTGAAAAAAAAAAAGGAACAGAGACAAACCGTTAAACATTCGAATATGTCTCTAGGGTCGGTGGTTATCAAATCCAGGGGTGTCATTTCAGTTTTTTTTTCCTGGTGCGCGAGCTTTTAGGCAGGCCAATTTTAACATTTTACCGGGCCGTTTAATGTATATACATTATACATAATATGTCATATATATTTTATATAAATTTAGGTATTTACGTTAACCTTCTACTTTCCTTTTACAGTAATAATACTGCAAGTATTATCCATATCAACTTTTGTACTTTTGTGTCCGTTTTATTTTTCGAGTAGAGATTAAGGAATTGAAAGCACATCATTTAATTTATAAGCATATAAAGCTACCAGCTGAAACAGGTTTACTATTATTTAGAAAAGAAAGCGAATAGGGTATTAAGGAATACACTTTCAATCGTTAATTTCGTCTACAATATTTATCGCTATGTGTATCGGTACTATCATTAAAACAATAATAAAGTTTAATAGCATGAGTGCAGGTGTGATACACCACAACAGCTGACAGCTGATAAGGTAATATTATATGTTTTAATATCACAGATTATTACATTAATAAAAATAAAACATAATGCACAGGCTGATTCATCAAGGTTAGGTTTTAGGTTAGGTTAGGTTTTAATAACTGACAAAAACTAGTCGTATGATTTTTGAATTAGGTAAATAAAATTTTTTTAAAAAACCGAACACTTATTAACTTTTTACAATACAAAGAGGGATGCTCATTTGAAAAACAGAAGTTTGTATCCTTATAAGGTACTCCTGAAGTGATACAAAGAAATTCAAGAATTCGACGAAATGGTTTTCGGTTGTGTTTAAAAATTGAGAAAACCAGAATTTGAATAAATTAATCATTAAATAAAAAACGGGGGGTGAACATGTTAGTTACATCGGCTTGTATATTATGTTTTGAATATATCAACGAAAGTTCATATCATATAATGACGTGTATGTCATGTACATAATAATTAAGTTCATTTTGACGGGCGTATATCAGCATTTTTGAGTCAGCGTTGCCGTCAAACACCTTTCCATCACCCGCAAATAGACGATTGATACCCATGATGAATTCCCCAAACTTTAAAAATAAATAGAAAATTTACCATTTTTAAATTTTACACAAGCTTTTTCACGAATACCAATAAGTACCATAAACACTTATAATAGCTTACCTCATGTTTTAAGCCGTACATTTTCAATTTAGATATTTTCTGTGACTTACACGTTTTTAAAACTCGTGAAAATCAAATCAACATACATATAATTATTGTATATTAATATATACAATGTTCAAACATCAGTATTGTAGACTCACTAAGTAAACAAGATGTAACTATTAAATTGCATTGCTTTTACTTAACTTATGTGTAGCCACATCCTCCCATCACTGTGTTTTAAGTTTGTGATAATATTATATTTTATGAACGACGTCACATATCTATTAGTACAATAGTCATAAATAATAACGATTGATTTCAAGACTATCAAACATTGAAACAGCCAAAAAAAGTCTATATTTAAATACCATAGTTTACAAGAGATATTCATTTGTATTTTGTAGTGAGTGGTGACCCCCTCTTTTTGCGGTAGACATTTTGATTTTTTCCTCAAAATTTAGTTTTACAGAAATTTAAGAATTTTTGATTCCCAAACGTTCGAGATTAAACGTGGTGGATTTCAAACCACCGAGGCTACAAAAAAAAGTGTAATATTGACCTTTGTAAAAATATGCATGTGTTTGCAAACGGTAAGTGCGCGGTTTTGAACGACGTCCTCTGGGGTGATGTTTCGTCGGAGAAAAAAAAGTACGACCCGGAGGCGTGCTACGACAGACCGACAAAATTTACGACGGCGCGCGGTGGACGACCGCCCGGAAAGGCCGATCACGTGAGACAATAGTGAAACAAATCGGATTATTGTAAAAGGGTCAAATACCTATAAATAATATCGCAGCGCGGGAATTCAAAAAATATTTACATATTATAAAACAATAATATAATATATGATACGCAATACGCATATCTTATCTCTTCGTCGTGGTGCCTTTTCGCACATGCATCATATAAGGTTTGATATATAATAATGTTTAATAAGTGTATTAATCGGTAACACAATGAATGGAAATAATAATATCATAATCTTACCATGTTGTTGTTAGGTATTATTATTAATATTATCGAAACGATCGACCGTAGTTAATAACACCCAACACAATTAATTGTTTTATATTATTCAATATTTATTATCATTATCACACACACGTTATAACAACTAAATCGCTTCGTTATTTAGATACCTGTATATTCCTATACATGTATTAATTGAACCTACGTTTATTGAAATTTTAAACTTGCCAGGTTGTTATCAACGACTATTATACCTATATTATTGTTATAAAATATCGAACAGAGTTACCTTTTCACAAGTTTCTTTAAAAAGGTTATAATATTCGTAATACTATATACGCTGATCATAAAAAATATTATACCAACTTCTATACAATCTTAAAACATTACAAAAAATATTATTATTGTTTTAGGTACAATCACATCAAATATTTGTATCTGTTTCATTTATAAAACTATAAATATATGTAATTGGTTTTTATTTGTTTGGTTTAGTGGCACTTGAAATCGTATACTTGTTTTGCTTAAATTAAATATTTAAATAGTACATAAAAAAAAAATTAAACTTTCATGACTTTAAGGGGTATGTTTATATTTCTCAAATAAAAAGTTGGTACCCATCTTAAATATTTAAAATACGAAGACCTTACCATATTATTTTACTGTTATGAATATCATCGGCAATGTACTGCTTACACAGTGTGAGGGATCATTGTCGTTTGCTGTACCATTATAGAAAAATGAAAACGATAATCGAACGTCGCCATCAAGACATTGTCCGATATACAATGGTGCTTTTAATACCCCACGGATTTTAAACGATTTTAAGCTATCGATTGATCAGCCCCCCCCCCTTCCCTAGTAGGCACCTATTATATTAAATTCGTACACAGTGTGACAGTTCAAACCAAGCGGTTCACATAAACTGGCTTACCGAAAGTTCCGACCACGAGAATATGGCATGAAACTCATTATTTTCGTTAATTGAATTTACAAAGTTTATCGGATGAATTTTATTACATCAATATACTTACGGGTGAATTAATAATTTCCACGATATTTGCTTATGATGTGCATCATCCATTGCATAATATATTTTATAGGAAGAGTTTAATAATATAATATTGTGTATATACTCATATGGGGTAAGTCAGCTTTTGAATATTTAGTGCACATATTATGATGTGTCAATCACATCGATACAAAGACGTCTTTATGATCTTTTGCGTGATAGAGGTTGTGGATCCCCACACGATATTTTTATTTTAATAAGTTATTGCATTCCAAGAAAATATCTGTTATTCACAGAAGGTTAATTTTTATGATGTTGAGAATTCACGTGTTCGTATCATAGAAGTTATTGAGGTTAAAAGCGTCATTGGAGACGAGTAATGATGAATGACTAAGTGTCTAAGTACAACAATAATGATTAATGCTAAAAATTACCAACATTGACTCTGAGAAAATAAAAATGGTATACCTACTCTAAATGCTCACACTGCCTATGTAATATTATGTGAAATTATTCTTGTGGGTCCTGTAAATCAATGTATATCTACTACAGTAATGCTTAATAGTTATATGAACTGCTATAGGTATAGCTTATTTATAGCCGAATGATTGTGATTCATAAGTACAATAATAGACAGCTAAACAGGTTGGCCCCGCTGACATGTAACCGGAATATCAGAATTATGTCAGAAGAATAAAGTCATCAATCAATTAAAATCTCAGAGGTCGAATTTAGAGTTATATCTGATATTTGGTGAATAAATAATAATATTATATACGAATTTATCATTTAATATTATTCTAGTAGTTAAAAATAATTTTAATTTTAAATGTGAAACATGCATTGAGCATCAAACATTACAACTATATACTTACCAAATAAATGTATACTCGAAGGTATCTAATAGTAACTAAATTTTGTTTTAGCAAAACATATTCAACCTCTCAGTGTAACGAGTTATATGTATTATGATTGTGTGTTAAATTAGTTATCCCCTGGAGATAGTAAGCTCTCTGGATGAATATACATCTCCCCCATCTCAACCCACACAAGACCCATTTCTAAATTCGAAAAACACTATGTGAAATACAATACAAAGTAATAATACTATTAGGCATTCAAGGAGGGTCCTAAAATTTTAAGTTAACTTAAACCCTCCTTAAAAGTGTATAAACATACAAAAATGAACTACACAAAACATTGGATCAATTGGACAAAGTTAACCCTTGCCTATTTTAACTTGAAGTTTGAACTTTCAAAATGTTTTTAATTTTTGCACATATTTCATAAACCGATCGATAAATTTAAATTTGAAAAAGAAAGCAATTTTAATGAAAATAAATTTATAAAAACGTTGTAACTTTTCCATATTTCCATAGTTTATTTTTAGTACCTGGTACTCAATGAAAATGTAATAATATATTAATTCATTATGTTACCTAAAGACAAGTAGGTATATATATTTTTTTGTTGTTTGCATCACCATTACACGACTAGAAAAGTTGTAGACATAATATTATATTAAAGTCAACGTTGAGCGCACAGGTGTCAGTAAGTGTTATCTTTAAAATAATGTCGCTTGAACGTAATTTTAAATGTCATAAGCTGTGTCAATTTTAAGCTCAAACGGCACCTGTAGAATATTGTAATTATAGTTAGTTAATAGTTGTCAAAAATCAGAATACGAAAATCTTAACACAACGTGTAGAATCATACAGGTAGGTACCATACTCTATCATGGTATTAGAAAATTTATTTCTCATTCAACTCGTTTTATCGGAACAATTTCACCACGCAATTTTTTTTTACATACCTGGGAGCTGTAACATCTGTGTATATAAATATAGCGGATGAGTGAACCGTATTATGAGGAACGTTCGAATGACTTTTTAGATATCTGGTGAAAGGAGCACTTGACGGTTCCATCAAAAACATTTTACGACTCTTGTCATATATTGCATTTATCCCAATAAAAAAGAAAAAACAAATAGTTTTAAGACAAACAAGGATACCAGCCAAAACTACAAAGACCGAACAGTTTGTGGAGGAAGTTCACCATAAAAATTGGTTTGTTGAAACTTCGGATCGTTATATATATATACACACTGCACACAGATACATTCTCGTGTTCGTTACGATATATCAAAGAATTCTTTCGATTTTGCCCTCAAGACTTTACACGCTAGACTTAGTAATTTAGTAGGTATAGTGAAAAAAATTGTTTTATTTCGAATGAAAAGATTTGATGAAAATGTAACGATTTTGCAAAAGATATGTCACATTTTCGATTTATCCGGTTAACAAATGCTGTAAAATTGAATTTATTAGTTTATTGGTCAGTGAAATGTATTTATAATCCATTAACTAAAATTAACCCAAAAATTACGTAGATATAATATTTTATTAATTATTTTGTTTTGTATTTTATTAATTATACAATCTGTAAATACGTTTTTTTTTATAACAATTGTAAGTGATGTGATATGGGGAGAGTGGGTGATAAGGTACAACCCATATTAATTATTACTTATTCCTGTAAATGTCAGTGTTATAATCATATTATTAAACAATCGATAACACAACAATAGGTATGATTATATAACTTACACAACGAATAGATCGCACAATGTAATGTTGTTAATTATGTAAGGTCTGAATGTATAAAAAAAATTAAGAGGTCGGATAGAAAGTTACTTTGAAAATTTGAAGTTTGTAAACGAGAACGTTTTAATGACTAAACTTGTAAACTAAATGTTATATGTTTCAAGAGGAGTAATTTAACAAAAACGTAACTTGAGTCAAGTTGGTATATAATACCGATTTATAAGGGCTCTGATGAGGTTTTCGTCTATTTGTGTTTAAACTATTATTATTTTTGTATATTATTCATGTTTAAGTTTGCCCTTAAATTTTTTGTTTGATTGTGAAACGAAGAGTATTTCAACTAGCATAATAATATTATGTTCATAAATCAGATTTTTAAATTTAACAATCGTTTCCATGGATACATTAACACAAAAAAGTCGTTGTCAGATTTCTCCGAAACGCATTTAAGTACAATAATATAAAATATTAATGATACTTATATTATAATATTATAATATTATTATTACATTTGGATGTTTTCAACTTTCTATTTTAAAATTTTTTACTTCCTATACCATGTTGACAAACAAAATGTAATGGTACACCTAACTAATAAATGCGTGTATTATTATAATTTAAAATCGCTTATAATAACGGGTAGCATATATTATCATAATTGTATGAGCTCGAAACTCGATTTAATTAAGTGTTGATTTTTAAGGTAACATAGATTTAACAAGCTTATCGATATTATACATTATAAGGGTTGAAAAAAACGGGTTTTATGTATGAAAAAACCAATTTTCTTTATCCGGAACATTTTGATTAAAAAACAAGTAGGTAGTCTCGTATGTAATAAACGAAAGGGGAATAATTACAAAGTGTGAATTTTTTATTTCAACAAAAAAAACAATATTGATTATTCGAATCACGTTTTTATTTTAAAATCGTATAACCTCATATTTTATACTTAAATTAAACTTAATCTAAACGTTTAATTTTGAGAACTTAATCAACTTACTAATAATGACCTTTTTTTTCCAAGAAAATCGCAATTCCAACCAATGGTTTTTTGGTTTCTAGTTTCATAGACATAATATAAATTAATCGTTTTAAAAAGTGCACAATAAAATTTATCAAAATCTATTTCACATCTAAACTCCATAGAGTTGCGAGCTAAATCGTATAAACCTGGGTCTTAATAAGAGTATGATCGTCAATTGTACTAAGTAAAATAAATGTATAACGTGTTGTTTGAATAATAAAATGTAAAAATTACTTTTTGTAGAAACCATGATAGTGATTTCTATAACTAGAACAAAATTTTTTATTTGGAATATTGTTGAATTTATATAATATAAGGACCTATAATATTGTGTAAGTATATTCATAGATACAATAATATGCCAAACTATTTGTTCCTAATTTTACGTCCTCAATCCTGCTGCCGAAAACCCCCCAAGGTGTTTTGGGTAAATAAAAATTTGGCTTTTTCTAGATTACCCCTTGTGGTTTCTACTCATCTGAGATGAGTGTACGACTTGGCTTTATCACGCAAGGCGGGTGATGAATAGGTAAACCCTATCATAACACTCTAATATAATCTAGGTACTTCTATTATAGGTATAATAATAATATAAACACAATTTAAAATTTAACTTTAATTCCTATTAAGACTTAATCCCATCTATTTATAAAGTGAAAGTGAAATCTCCCCTATAGATACCTCCCTGTTACTTTTCAATAACGGACGTTTTCTTGAAAATGAAAAACATTTCTACAATCTGAACCATCTGATTATCGGACACATACGCTGAATGGACAACATATCAGCGACCTAGAGTGTCCGGTATTTAGAGATTTCAATGTATACAAAATAACTTGCCCTGACTGACTGATTCATCATCGCCTAGACGGAATTTCTGAAGCTATGAGAAGGTATGGAATTCAGTCAGTAGTTTTGTTTAATAATGTAAAGACCTACACTAAGAAAGGATTTTCCAGAAATCATATTTTAAAGATTTCCTCAAACAAGGATTATGAAAGGCACAGTGGAAATAAAAATTGTTTTATTTTATTGATAGTGGTTATTGGTTGCAAAATAAAATAGTAATATTAGAAACTAGTATTTTTTAATATAAATAGGTTTTTTGGCTGGGCACAACATTTTTTGTTTCTGACCTATTTTTTGGAAGGTTTTTGTTGTCATGGTCACTTGTTAACAAAAGCATTATATTGTATATGAAATCATGGAATACGAAAAACGATTCTGAGCAAAAATGGTCTGGCAGCCTATAAATTACTACAAGTATATTTCATAATATTATTGCTCTTACTATTGAATGAACGCCGACAATCCTATGAACTAACGGTTATATTTTTAGCGTTATTCCCTACAACGAAATCGATTTGATCAAAAACTGGTTTTGCTTAATAATCTTAATTTTTAATCTGTTTTTCCTTAATCTTTATTCGGTTTTTCCCTGCGCGTTTAAAAACTACTAGTAATTTTCTAAGTTCATCTTTTAAATGCACCAACTAAATGCACTTTCTCCACCAAAAAAGTTACGACCGTTGAAAATCGAAGCATTTTTTTATTTTTATTATCTTCTAATAAAATACTATTAAATCAAAGCATTTTTTCGATTACTTATCATGTACATATATAATATAAAATATAATAAAAAAAGCCACACACATCATTGTGAAATCAATGCATTCATCGACCTGCTCTGAGTCTAAAAAATAACCTATATTACATGTATTATGTATTTATTTTGAATAAATTACTATTTCAGATATTAAAAATTAAATTTAATGTTTTTAGAAGTTATTAAAATGTTATTTAAGCTTTATATCTTTTTTTAATCGAAAAAAAAGAATTATACAGGTTCAGCTATAATAAAATGCTATGTATAGGTACTACATTCTACTTAGCATAAATTAAAGAAATACGCATTAAATATTTAGCTTTGAAATATCTAGTGTATTTCAAAGTGTGTATTTTTAAATTGAACTTTAATTATTATCCTCTTTTTATTCTTCTTCTTCATATTTATTTTTAAATTATTAAAACCCATTAAAAATATCCTTATTGATGACATTAAAAAATAGATACTCAGAACTATAACAAGAAAACTCTCAAGGAATAATATAACTTTAATAATATTTATAGTAGAAAATGTTATTAGAATTTTTTATGGCGAACGAACCGTGTATGGTTAAGTATTTAGTACAGCATGTAAATTGTAAGAACTTTAAAATTGTATTTAACCATTTCATGTTTTTGATTTTATATCTCATATTTTTGTTTTAAAGCAAATTTAATTTTAATCCACTCTATTTATTTTTGAAAATGCAATATCCCCCCTCCCCCCGTTATCATAGTTAGGTATATACTTTTAATAACAATAAGATAATAATAGCTTGGATGTAAGTTACCACACTCTACGCGTTTGTATTATTATTTATTTGAAAGTAAACGAATATCAAAAGAACGGATCTCCGATCCAAAATGACGCGTCATTCCGACACGATCATTATCCGTGGGACGATAATAAAAGGAGACCGTACTTTCAAGTAAAAAGACGAAACTTTGAAGTTGATGACATTTAGGAGATCAGGTGAATCATTATTTTCGGTAAAGGCAAACAAACCAAATTGTACAATTCTGTCAGACGTCTGCCGTGAAGTGTACTAACTGAGAGACAAGTAGAAAACTGGCAAGTAGTTGTCGCGAGGGTTGGTGTTTGGTACTATCGAATAATACGCATTAGCAAAGCATGGCGGTGAATTAAAGATATTAATTCATCAACGTTAAACTCCACTTGATTCCAATTTTCCCTTGTGTATAATAATGAGTCCAAGCACAAACCAAACAACTAAGATTCCCGTAGGTTTTGGAATATTTGAGCGATGATGTACCTAACTATGATGGAGACATTGTTATCTCCAATATCGAAGTGGAACAAATCGTCTTCGTGAGAACTAAACGTATTTCAGATCAGACCTCTATAATGAGTTGATAAAAATATTTTAATTTACAAGGTGTACATATTTATTCAGCGACAAATAATATTAAGAGATTTGAGTTTATACCGAGTTGGATTATGCCGAGAGATATAAAACATATGGTATGAAATTATTTGATGCAGGTTATATAAAAAATATATATATATTAGAGAATATTATTAGAAATTTAATTTGATGGGTATTTAAGAATATAGTAGTTTTGTATTAATTTTAACTACATTTTTTTAAATTAAAATTATTAATGGTCACAATGGGTACTTATATCAGGATCGGTAGCATGACTTCAAGTAGTAATTAACTATACAATTCTATAATTCACTCTAGTATTATTGTGGTTTTTAAAATGTTTCCGGAAACGATTGAGCTGTTTTGAAATCGGTCATAGTTTTTATAACTTGTGTTCTATTTCCAATAGTTTAAGTTACTGGAAGGTTCGATACAATATAGTACTGGTATAATACAGTATTACATAAAAAAAAAATTATTTAAATATCTCTCATAATATTATAGGTAGTAAGTACCTATATTTTAGGTACGGTATGTAGGTCTTCTATAGATATTATATTTTCTTTCAAAAATACTCGAAGCAACTTAAGCCATTAGGAAATCAGTTATCTTAATATCTAAGTATAATGTTATCAATCTGGTTTATTTCTTAATGCGCTTGCTCAAACACAAAGCATCATTAGCAGACAACTATTGACTCTAAGATTCACCGATTTCCTCTGATTTTATAATATTTTGGAGAAGATGTATTGTTGAGACTGTATGTCCAAAGTGAGGTTGACTTTATGACTCAATCGAATCGAATTCGGAACAAACCAGCGTCATGAAACTAAACGTTATTTTTTTTCTTAGACCTTTACAGTGAGTTTATAATGTTATATAATATACACTGTAGGGACATAATATTATTTATTCAGCGACGAATGCAATTACATATTATAATAATTTTATAGCTGGTATGGTTACGGTGGTATATCGTAGGTATATTATGTCCCCAATGAGTCCTATATAATGTTATGTTAATTATGTTACGGCGCATTTCCTACTGCGCAATGTCCAAACACACGGAGCACTAGTGGTAGTTGAAAACTATTGGCTTCCTGTATCTAAACGAACGGCACAGAACGATACTTTGTGATATTCAGGGCCAGCCAGTGTATTATAGCCGCCTGTTAAGGACATTTTGTGATAATTGACAATCAATGTCAGCTGTGACCATGTATGATGGAACAGTTTCAAGTCATCTGCAAATAACAGACAGTGACAATGGCGGCTAACACGCCTTTTAGTACTATTAATGAAAAGTTCAAAGGGTATTGGAGACCCCTCGCTCTTCCCCGGGGAATACCCAATGGGATATAACAACGCACGAGTTTTTAATTAAATCGATGATGGTGTTTTCGTTGTTATTTTAAAAACAACATGTCCTAGTGGTTCGAAATTATCGGCGATTATTTATTTTGTTATAACCTATATTATAATACGTATAATCTTCGCCATTTTTGGGTTGTCCGTGGAATATTTTTAATCAAAAACGTTTTCACGATTTTTATTACATATGATTGGCTGTTTTGATTACCGAAATACATCACATGGTAATAAAGATTAGAAGTTTTTTTTTTCGTTATCAATGTTCATCATTTAAAATGCAGAAAACATTTTCTTCTTACACCGATGCAAAATTAGCATTTAAATTTAACCACACAACTATTGTTTTACTTATAAGTTGTTACCAAACTCTACTTTAGAAGGCTCTTATTCAAGGTATAGATGATATGCTCCGAATATTAATACAAAAAAAATAGATTCATCACACCTAAAACAATACTTGAATGTTATGAATAGTTATGATTATTTTTTCAGCGATGAATCATATATTTATATGAATATGAATTTGAATAATAATAGCATAATAATTACTGCCTAGAGATACAAACAATTTGAAAAATATAATTTTACAATATATTAATTTATTAAAATGTATATTATTGTACATGATACCTTAATATTATCTATAGTTGAAAAATCAATTAGTATAATTTGAAATGATCTATATTTAACTATGTTTCATATTTTGCTTTAACAAAATATTAACTTTTATATTTGACTAAAAAGTAAAAATTATTCTCGGAGGATTTTTATATGAAAACAGTTTGAAATAATGTATAATATATAATTTGTATTTAATTGTATCAACAAACATAGTATTGTGTATTAGCATACATTTTATTAAAAATAGATGTAACCCCGACTATGTTTTAGATTCTGAGAGAAGTGATTAATGTATTGAACTAAGAAATGAGCAAAGAAACAAATCGGTTTGACAATGACGTGTATTTTTTGTTTTGTGTCTAACGTCTGATCTTAAGGATCAGTAAAAATGCTTCAATCTTCAACTATAAGTGATTTTTATTAGCAAATAGAATCTTGTTGGTGCTTTAATCAAAAGTAAAAATTCTAAGTAATTTTCATAATAATGGAGAAAAAAACTTAAATATGTAAAACGTAACTATTTAATTAAAAAACCAGTTCTCGATCAAATTGATTTTGTTTTTTTATTGTAATTATAACACTAATAGCTGTAGAAACTAGAAAATATCACCATATATTTATATTGACATTCTATACAAGATTTAATTTTTTGAATAACTTGGATTTTTCTGTTGTTTTACAAATATTTAAAACTGTTGAGGTTTTTGGGTTTTTTTGCTTATTTTTTTTTTATGAAAACTCGAATTTTTGTCTAACGATTTTAGATATCATATTGTAATTCAAATAATATTAATTGTTGGTCCTTTATACATTTTTCCTTTAAGTAAATAATGTATTATTTGCCATACACAATAACATTTAAAAATATTTATATCCATTTTATGCTGTTATTGTGACCTGAATATATTGATACTGTTTTAATGTAGATCCTCGATATTGATTTTTAAGTTATTAATAATTATATATTTTTTTTTCAAAAATGCAGTTAACTGCCGCTATACTAAGAGTAATATAAACACCTAGTTATACAGGGGATTCACCAAGTATTCTTACCCCATTTTTTCCTTTATTGACAAATTTATTCAAATTCTGATTTTTAAAATTTTTAAATACACTCAAAAACATATTTTCAAGTTCTTCAATTTTTTTTGTACTACTTCAGGAGTATCCTGCGGTCATACAAACTTCTGTTTTTTAACTCTTCTCTTTTACTGTAAATTGAAAAGTGAATAATTTTTTGAACATTTTTATGTACCACACTCAAAATTCTAATGAGTAGTTTCTTAGTTTTTATAATATTTGTATTAAGAATAATAGTCCTTAAACTGGTTTTACATAAATATAAAATATAAAATAGATATAAATTGGATATAGTATTTACTATACATGGGCCATTTTTACAAATTATTAATATCGATAAATTAATATTAATATCTACAATTTTTAAATACCCATAGCCCCCATACCTCGTGAACATATTAGTATGGACCTTTTATCATTTGAACTAAATGTTAAATAGTTCGAAAACTAATCATATGAATTTTGATTATGATATTGTCCATGATTTCAGAAAAATCATCTACTATATAATTAATAGTTAAATAGGGTTTTCCTCATTTATCATTTCTCAATCAGGGGCTTGTATCTCCACAGGATTTCCTTAAGTAGTACAAAAATCTCAAGAGATTGAAAATATGGTCTTAAAGTAGGTATATTTAATAAATCAGATTTTGAATAACTGCATTATTTTAGAAAAAAAAGGGGGTGAGAATGCTTGTTGAATTAATCAGCATTGTTATAAAATATCCTTAGAAATTGAGACTGACACGTTTTTTGTACACAGTGATAATTTAGTTCAAATTCAACACATCCATTAGTCATTCCTGAGATCTATATACTTAAAACATACTATACAGCAGAGTGGCTTCCCTGGTTTTATTATTTCGAACACACCGATTAAAAAAAGCTCTTCAGTATTTCTGTTTACCACTTATATTGTTATAGATATTGACAAAACCACTTTTAGCGACATTCCATAAGCCTTACTTTGTTTGACAAGAAATAATTGTGTTGTTTCACGTTAAGATCAAGTAATAAAAAAACTTATAGAAAATATAACAAAACATAATTTTATGAATATGAGATATTATGATCATATCTGAATTTCGATTTTATACTTACAAAATTAAAATATTTTTATAAATACATTCGATTTTGCAAGACAATATTGTTTGTGCTTTGTTCTTTATAACGGATTGCCTACCACCTGTAATACTTTACACTTTATATTATGTCATTTCATATACTGCGTTATCATAAGTTTTGGAATAGTAGGATAATACGATCATTTAGGTATATTATATATTGTAATGCTATCTCGGTTAACTCCCAAGTAATTCAACATAAATACAACTATAATATATTAATTTGAAGTTCGTTGTATAGTTTTGTGTCTATACATCATAAATTAGGTGTTTTACGTGTGTGAAAGGTTAAGATAACACATTTCGGCACATGTGGCATATAATTATTATACTGAATAATATGATGACATTAGATCAGAAATAGAGAGTGGAATCGTTTAAACTAATTCGACGCAAGCGCCAGTGGACATACTCTGTTCCATATGATTTCTTTAAAAGTTGTAAGCTACACATTTCAGTTTAAAATTAATTATAATTAATTATAACTAATATTATGAATATTGGCCATTTTAATAGCA
The DNA here is from genome assembly GCF_001856785.1 of Myzus persicae. NCBI lineage: Eukaryota > Metazoa > Arthropoda > Insecta > Hemiptera > Aphididae > Myzus > Myzus persicae. Next base: position 46,538 of record NW_019103792.1, read on the forward strand.
ATCAATATGCCAACTATATAATCAAATTTAATCATCCCGTTATTGATTTCGATCCTCCAAACGTTATAAGAGACTTAATAATCTCGTTATAATTATAAGGCAATTTTAGCCGTTCGTTTTCTCGGAAAAAAATTTGGTGGCAAGTCGTTTGAAGAGAAATTTGGTAATTTTTAATGGGCTCCTTGGTAATTATTTAGGTACCTACGTTTTTATAATTTAATTATCATGTGTCTTATTTCAGACATATTTGTTAGAAAGCGTTGGGTCTTGGGTAGAGACCTTTTTTGTTGTTATTCAATACTTATAAAAAATAATTTAATTATCGAGTAGGTAACGAGTTCAATCAGTGTTATATTATTAGGTGTCTTGCAGTAATTACATCAGATTTTTTTTAACGACTCTATAATTATAAAATAAATGAACAGTCAATATTATTTATTTTCCACTGAAATGAAAGTACTATGATATTATAATAACCCATACTCGTTAAAATAAAAATATAATCTAATTACACTTTTACAAATGATAGACATTATTTTTAAACCAGAATATTTTTAAGTTAAACGTAAATAAAACGTATATAGTACTACCGTTGTATTTTTGTTCACTAAATTTGGTTATCTCCACAAATCGCTTAAAATCAACATAAATATCATTATTTGAATATTATACTTTAAGGCAAATTATAAACATTTATGATTTATTTACATACTATCCCGTAAAAGGTTTTATAGTATGATTCATTAATTATACTTGCATGAATTGAACTCTCGAGTAAATTGAATAAATACGCACTTAACTATTCTCACAGACAGCAGTGATTTTTTGTTTAAAAAAATTCAATCGCATTTGCATTGAGTAAATGTACTGTTTCAAATGTTTAAATAAATTGCGGTTATCCTGTCTCTTCTAAACTAAAGTAATTTGTTTGCGTTGAACAATCATAAATTGTTATTTATACATTATACACACTTACTACATTTATTATTTCTAAGATAGACTTATCGATGTTATTTATAATGTTTTAAATCATGGACATTGGACATAATATTTATTTGTATTATATATTATAGAAAAATTTAAAAAACTTCACACTTGATGTATATAGTACTTATTTTCGATGACTTATAGAATAAACAAATACGTGTGAACGAGATATGTAACCGAAAAAAATACTTTAACTTGAAAATCCGTAACATTGTAATAATTGACATCGAAATATATTGTATCAGCAAATTGTATCCCCAATTCATCAATTATATCTAAAACAGACCTATCGATTAGATTTATAATAATTACTTATATAAAAATAACAGATACAATATTTATTTTTATTTTGTTTTATTATAACACATATCCAAAAACTTCAGACTTGAGGTAGTTCCTACTTATTGATGAAATATGGTATTAAGAAATACGTGTGTACGTGTTTACTTGAAAATTGTAATAGTATTGATCCAACAACACTATACAAATAATAATATACCTATACTTATAGGATTTAGCAAAAGTGATGAAAAATATATTATTGATATATATATATATATATATATATATAATTTAATTGAATGTGGGAAGTGATTTCAAATTAAAAATAATTGATAATGAAGACGAAAAAAAAAATGATTAAGATTGATTTGTTTTAAGCCGAAATCCAAAGGTTGTAATTGATTTTCTACCTATATAATTATTAATCGTGTTTAGAGACATTCGTCTCCAGCGACGACCGTTCTATAGTATATTACTATTATTATTATTATTATTATTATTATTATAGCGGTGGATGTGATTTATTAAACGGTGAACTACGTATGCAATTTAGATGGTCCGGTGGCGGTAAGTCCACGGAAAAGGGGTGCAATTAACTGTGTGTTACGTTTGTGTTAGCAAAATGTTTTCACGGCTGACGGACTTTGCCGATGAACAAAACAACACAGTAATATCTCTAGTCACACTCTGTCGCTCAGTCTGCTTCACACAATCATTATCTCTCTCTCTCTCTCTCTCTCTCTCTCTCTTTCTCTCTCCATCTCTATTTCAATGTATAATAATATTATGTTTCTTCCTTAATTTAACGGCACACACCCACCGGTATACAAACATACAATAATGTGGTCGAACAGTAACTTTTGATATGGTGGAGAGTTAAGTTGACATGTAATGGGTGCTGACGGATAATAGAAAATTACGACCTTATATATAATTTATATATATATATTTTTTTTTTTTTGGTAAAAATGTTAAAAATAAACTGGTATATAATGCTTACTAACGACCTTATTTGTATTTTATTTCGATATATCATCTGTATATTAGTCTTACGTAATTATCTTTGTATTATAATATAATAATAAAGTATACCTAGTAAAATATAATACGGCTAAATTATTTGGTAAAAATCTGAATGGAATACAAGGTATCATCAATTTTACGTTGTAAAATGATACATTTTGTACTATTTTAATAGATTTGGTTGTAAAAAATGAAACATTTATAAGTAAAAAGTTAGCATAATTACGCCATAAGAATAAATATTATTTTTTAACCTACTGTACCATGGAATTTCTTGTAAGATATTACTTCCTAATTAAATACAACTTATCCCCATATCATAAATCACAAAATAATTATACGATACAACTATGGGCTTATACATAAGAGATATAAAATATGTTTTATTATATTTTACATTTAAAACAGTGGATAAAGAAGTACAATTATAACTGCATTAAATTCATAAAATATTTTTGGTTGTAACATTTTGTTATTATCAAAGGAAAACATAATTTTCACTTTTGAAAAAATAAGGAATATGAATTACAATGTGATAAAATAATCGATTTAAAACTCTGGAGATATAAAGTACGACATTATAATGAAACCATTATAAATTATTTAAAAAAATACACATGACTTCGGTAAGTAAACAACAAATTAACCTACTTACATTATATTATTTATACTATTATTAAATGTGATGTAGAGAATTAATAGTAGAGGGAAAAAAGACTCTCTATGACTCTATTTAACTTTTGTTCTGATAACTATTAATAAAACGTAACTTTAATAATTATCAAAAAAGAAATTGAATAGGTAGCTTAATAATCATACTTAAATATGAACGATGATAATATGTGCTCCAGTGTGTAGTGTGATTCTGCATTACATTTTTTTTAAATTTATTGAACAAGGAAAGTGACACTCAATCAAAAAGACATAAATCAACATCAGCACAATCAAAAAAGTTTGTACATATTACACAAGCTTTGCTTGTCTTGGTGCAAGACCATACTGCATTTTTTATTTTTATGTGAAAGCAATGATAAATCATCATATTATAATGCCTCAGCTTACATAAGTGTTTTTTTTCTTTTTTTAATTACTTACTGTAAATTAAATTGGGAGCAAAACACAACTGTATAACTAATTTCATATGAGCTGCTACATAAATATTTTGTAGCACTTTTAATACACGGAACGTATTTAGAAAGTTAACAATTTGATAGGTGATACTGTGATAGAAATGTCACTAACTCTATAAAAAAAAAAACTACAAATAATATTAAAAATTTATTGTATATAATATTATGTAGTATCTACTTGTTTGAGGGCTAACCTAATAGAAACGTACAAAGGTAAGTCAGAACAATCATTTGAACTATTTCGCAGATTAGAACAAAGCTAATTTTTCGGCAAGTTCCTCGTTTAAATCAAATTTCAAATTGCATAAATTATAATAAAGAGTTTTCAGTGAGTTTAAATTTGCAGGTCTCTCCATTTTCATCATGGTTGGACACGCCTGCGAGGTACATTATTGTAAAATGTATTGAATACTAACCGATGCTTAGAATTATGGTAATAGAAGTAAGTATATAATCAATAGACTATACAATAGGTACTTGTGAGTAGGTATTCATTATAAAAAAATATCTTCAACCCATATACTCGAATTCATTTTAATGAGTATTTTGACAACCGTGATAGGTATAATATCATTCTCGGCGTTTAGTGTTTACTGTAGTACGTCTGTTCATTGCATATACCTATGAGATATTATCTTTATTATTCAAAAATGTATCTAAATGTATAATATAGGGTGTATCTGGAACATGACAGTGCGATATTCAAATAATAATTGCCGTGTCTTCCTGATATGCCTTTATCTACTATTTTATATTTATAGTACATATAGATAGTATGATGGGTTTTTATGACATCGACGGAAAATGTGTATATTAACAAAGCTTACTAAATTAATGACCGTATTATAAATATTAATATGTAAACGACTTCAGCCCCAACATAATACAAGTTACAAACCTACAGTGTTGGAAGTATTATTAATCTAGTCTTGAAATCAGTTTATCATATTTATAATTTTGAATAAAAACTCAAATTGAAAAAAATTAAATCAATTTTTATTTTTTTTATAATTCATTGATCACTTTACGACAATGAATTCAGATTTGGGTAAAAGTATTCAATATACAGTAATATAAATTATAACAAGAACAGAATACTTTATTGGGTAGAACGATAACTTACATATTATTTTGAGCATTAATTCTTTATAATTAAAATATTAGTAGATATTTATTTGACCAAGTCTGATTAACTATTAAGTGATTTTCATCAATTGTCTTGACGATATCAAATTAGTTATAAATATAAACCATAATATACTAATAGGCATTTTATCATAACACAAAATATTTGAATATTAGCTGAGGACTGAAACACATATACCACTATCCATAACTTTTGACATCGAATTTAATTAAAAATTTTTTTACATAATTCTTATTTTCCCTTGAATATAGCTGTGATTTTTTCTTTGAAATATTCAAATATGACATTAAAAAATGACAAATATTTAGATGAAATGTTTATTATTATGTTGATTTGTGAAATACGTATAAAAACTATGTCATAGCAGTAAAACTGTTTGTGGCATGCGCCAGAATATCGGAGATAAAAATTTAAAACTATCACCGTTCTTACGAACATCACAATAAAACATATTATAATATAATATATATTTATATTTATATTTACAAAAAATGTAACATTTTAAAATAAAATACATACTAAGTACNAAACCCCATATTTTTAGTGAAATAACATTTGAGTTATTTAGTTGTACTTGAAATATTAATACCACATACTTCAAACGCTGACTTCATAATTTATGAATGTCAAAGTATTTTAACGTGTTTTAACGGCCAAAATTCCCACATTTTGTTCACATTTTTAAAAAATTCGTAACGTTATTTTATGGCTTTTTTGTGCAAAATCAACAAATGTTATGTTAATAGCTATACTGCGCATTATTAAATGCGAGCAAAAAAAAAATCTCAAAAGCAACATCTTTGACAAAATCTTTTATAAACATGAAGTGTTTGAACTACAAATAAATTTATTAAAATCACGATTTGCGACTTTTTTTAATGTATAGTTACGGTAATATAATAATATTATTCAGTATATACATATAGTTTTATTTGATTTTCAATTATTATTTTAGTTAACCCGTATATATTGTATAATGTATGTTCTGATTGAAAGCTGTTATCGTTAAGATACATAGTATCCAAAAAAAAACATGGCCAACAAAATATGCTCTAAAATATGTCAGTTTTTAAAATTATTTATTTTTAAACAATTTATGAGATAATATACAATTTATTATACTATTATTTTATCATAGTATATTTAATTGGAAAATTGTTCTCTGAGGAAAATTAAATTAAACTTATATTCAGCCAGGTCAACATATCTGATACTTTAAATGACAACTACAAACATTAGGTAGGTACATATAAGTACTATTTTCAATTGCTCATATAGTCATATATAATTTAGTTAAAGAAACCTGTGGAGAGTTACCATGAATCAATATGATTTCCCGCTGGTTTATATTCTGCTACACGATCAGAGTTTTGGAGTGGTTTTGAGGGAAATATGAGTAAAGTAGCCTTTAGAGAATGTTTGAATTACAATTTGCACTACTGAAAAACGTATACAATTAAAAACCAATACAACTAGTGATAATAAAATATTAAAATCAAAAACGATAAAAATAGTCACGATATTGAGTGAAATATAAAATATACCATACTGATGTAAATTTAATAAATACATTTTTCCATACATATTTTATTATTGCTGATTTTTTGGTTAAATCGTTTATCTAACAAAAAGTATTTTGATTACAAAAAATGAACAGGAATACTTAATCAAACGTATATTTAAAATATTAAATAAAATGGGAAAATCAGTTATATATTTATTATAGAAATACAGATATTCGATTTGAATAATGTATACTTTAATTTAGCAGAAAAAATTATATAAGGCTCAATTTCCTACCATCATAAAATACAATATTTTATGATTGCAATTTTTTCATAATATTAATTTAATCAGGAGTGGAAAAAAGTAAATACCTTGTATACTTAGTATTATAGTTAAATAGTATAATTAACCGCATTGGTGATGCAAGGAATTTTTTTATTTACACCAATAGCTCAATCACATTTTATAAATTAATACATAGTATTGAACTACATTGCGTTCGACAATAATTTCAAATATTACTGAATTCTTGTTTAATGCTGCACAATATGTTTATCGAAAAAGCTATAATATGTAAATTTGTTTAATAACAATATATTAAACTTAAAAATGTCGTCAAAAACAATAATTCGCGTAATATTTATAAGTATAATATCAATATGTTGAGTGATTTTTAATATTTTTAGCATTTATAATGCCAACTCATACAAAATAATAAAAATTTCCCGCGGGATATGAACCATAAACACCATTAACCAGTATACCTACCAATGCACGAATCAACTAAGATGCATAAAACGTATCTAGATACTTATATGAAAATCCGGAAGATATTTATTTTTATGTCTACCAGACACTTAATTTTTTTTTATTAATATTGAACATAATGCAATTCATTAAAATATCATCTATGTAGTGTGGGTAATAATATCATATAGGGTAAGATGTAGACTTTTTATTAAGAATGTTCATTGTCTTATAAAATCGAATACGCATTGATTTGAAAAAAAAATTATTGGTAGAAACTGTGTAAGTCTTGAGTTTATAAATGTCATACTAGTTTTTTTAAATTAGGAATTTTACCCATAGTCCTGAATATTTTTCGCTAGACCTTAAAATACTATATACCTACTTTAGTGTTTCGACCATTAATTTTGGGTAAATCTCAGAACTAACACGAACACATAGACCATTGTTCATACTTTATATATATTACATAAATGTCTCGCAGGGTGATAAATAATTGAATAATTCATTCAATTCTGATTTATACTTCACAACATAAATAATTCGAACTCGGCGTAAGCTATACATAGAACTCAAAATAGGACGAATACACTTTGAAGGGTAATGAATATTCGTGGTATTGATCATAAAATATCTATACAACTCTATTAATGTATTAATAAATCTGTTGGTTCGTGTGTAATTTAATAAAAATAGTAATATAAACTAATTAGAAAAATCAAGTTTTCCGCGGCTACCCCGTAGATATAGTTCTTGATGATTACACATAACAAAACGCATGATGAAATTATAAACGTATTAAACACCTATGATAAAATGTAATCAACAATATTAATTTTTTTATCATCATACAATATAGACAATAATCAAATGTGATGGGAAATATTTATTTTTAATTTGTAACTTGTATGATTTTATATTGAGAATGAAATATTTAATTTATTTCACTCATTATGAAAATGGTATTTTAATCAGTTGTCATTTTCGTTTCAAATTAATTTTCCAATTATTTAAGTAAAAACCATATTTTAGTCCCTTATATTTGATCCCTGGACGTAATTTAATTAACGGTTGTTGCCACTGTCGTTAATTGGTGAAATGGTTTTCAAGTAATATGATCACGAAACATCAACAATATTTGGAGATAAATATATTATAGTACAATTAATTAACTCAATTATTAAACTGACATTAAAATGTCATATTTAATCAACAAATTTAAATAAAAGCTAAAAGATATATTTTTAATACAATCTTCCAATTTGAATTAATTTTAGGGATTTGCAGTCTAAATAACATTAAGTGATATTTCCCTCATTATAAGTTACACCAAACTCGTGAGTACAAAAATAATAATATTTCAAACCATCACTGAGTAGTATCATATTTCTTATAAAATAAACATTCTAAATCAAATTTTAAATTTTGTAGTATAATAATTAATAATATATTTGATGAAATATTGAAAAAGACACTCATTATTAGTTTCGTATTTATGGCTCATATTTAGTCTTAGTTCTAATCTTAATATTAATTAAACTTTACTGAGTACCAGTTGCTGCATTTTGAATTGTCAAATAAAGGCATGTTTATAATGTATATCATACACATAAATATAAATATTATAATTTAGTTTTTGAAGAAAATAGTTATAGTGTATGATGTAGAATATACAGTAAACTATAATGAAGCTCAAAATTATGATTTTTTCTTTTTTTCGACAATTTCGTAGTATATTATAGTATGTATGTATAATAAAGAATAGACAATATTTACTTATACACGATAATATAATATAATTTTATTTACTATTTTTTTTTTATTAAATATTGGTATATCGTCTTTTTGATGCAGTGGGTGTGATGTGTATTTTTGGCGGCCATTACTCATTTGAGTACGTGTCTGTGATTTAATAGGTATACTCACAACATCACAGTCATATCTAAACCCATCATTCAATGTGCATCGATATCTATCAAAATCGGGCGAACTTCTGATCGATTACGCTGAGAAAGTGCGAACTCAATAATACAGCTATAATAACACACAGCGTACCTAAATACACTTTAAAAATTAGCACACATCGATTATGTTAGTCAATTATTTCACAAAGTTTTCCCTCGGGTATTCAAAACATATCCTGCAAAGCATCCACATTTTAACAATATAAATATACGATGAACTTGAATTTCAAAATAATGGCCGTAGAGCCATATAGTAGCATAATATGAAACTACTGAATATTTCTACGAGCAACATGTAGCAAATTATATGGAGATGACTTAGTGCATCCTACATGTCGACCACCGCATAATACTAGAGAAACAGTCAACACGCCAGAACGGAAGTTTATCACGAGACTCGTTTCACAATTATTGCAATCAGGGGATCACCAAGTGGCGACCATTGGCTGAACCTTATCTAGCAACCAGACGAGAAATTTACAATCTTAGTTATTATTTTTATGGTAAATTAAATGATAAGTTTTAATTTTATCTTTTGATATTGTCGTTACTTTCTTTGCATAAACGTGTACTTAGTACTTATATTACATTTTGTTACCCCCCTCCCCTTAAAAATTCCAGTATTTTTAAAATGAGACCACAATAATATGAACTGGTTATCCCTGCTGTAAAATACTATACTAAAATATGAATTCATAAAAGGTACTCTCAAGTGGCGTCTCCACCACTATACCACGTCACACATAGTTTAATATGTTCAAACTGTAGTATTATCGACGTTTTAAATATTTGAAACACGATGCCGTCCAGTGTGTAGTAGAAACCCGGCTCGACCGACGAAAAATATCATTAGGGTTGCCCACTCGACAGGAGCACCCAAACATATTATGGTCGGCGGTCGGACCGTGAGCGCGTAAACTCACCAGTTTTTGCCAATACACGTCTCTTAGCCTTTCTCAACAAGTCCGTTCACAAATGCACATTGATGTTCCACAAACCATGCATCAATGTACACCTCGGTTTCCTCTTTATTGAGGTTTTTGGTTATAAATGCATATTACCCGGTAGCCGTTTCAGTCACCACCCTCGTTTTCTACGCGTCCATCACGCTACTATTCGATTCCTGACGATTACCTTACCGTTTACCCAACGTTTACCCGTTTACGCGAAGAGCTTAGCTCGTAAAGTTATAGAATGCACAAAGTCACCGATATATTTAGTACATATAGTCGGTTGGATAAAAACTGCAAACACATAAATATCAAACTTCCTCCAGTGGTGCACATAGCCATACAAATGTATTCTATAGTAAACAATGAATGGATATAAAAATAAATGTTAACTGAAACCCGCGCATCCAACCGTCAACAATTACTAAATTTACTATGAAATATTAGGGAATTACGATTGCGTACACACCTTTTTCTCTATTACGATCGCGTATAATAATATGTATTAAGTAGTAAGCACCTACCAAACTTAGTGCAATGTTGGCGTTTTTTACAATCTTGAAGATATTTTTTTATAAAATAACGTTTAACCACCTAATTTTAAATTCAGAACAACAAATGGTCCAAAGTTTTCACCAAACTATTAACTCTCAATTTAACAATGCACATCCATCGATATATGCTGTCGTTGAATCTTGGAAAAATATTATACTTAAACGAATATTTAAATATTTATCAAGAATACAAATATAATCAAACTTCAAAGCAATTCAAACCAAAGACATCAAAAAATAAACTATGTAAATATGTAATGCAGCTACTATGGGTATAACCAATATTCAAAATAGACGCGGACTAGTATAGATACCATACCAACATTTCAATATATATGATTTGTACCTATATTGATGTCGTGTTATATTATAATATTTAATTGGTTGCACTAATTGTTTTAATTTAATACATATAATCATAATATGATGTAAAAAACATTACAAAGAATTCAAAATTAGGTGCATTATTCTTATATTTTTCACTTAACTACTAGACAGTAAATTCACCCTGTACATTTATAAATATGAATTATTGAAAAATAAATATGGAAAATTGAACTCATTAAAATAGTAAGATATAAAACTGGTCTCCATAATATTATCACCTACGTCGTCCGACAAAAAAAACAATGTCCGTTGACCGAATATAACATGTGGGAAGTAGCTCAAGCAAGTCACCGATATTACATTATACTACATTATATTTTATAAATAATTAAATAAAACAGTTTCTGTGTGGCATTTATTTTATTTATTTTTTCATAGTATTTTGCGAGGGTAAAATTTGTGCACCTACATTGAAAGGGTTTAGAACATTTAAGTAAAATCTTGGTAAAATACGTAGTTATTGTACGGTATTTAAATATCAAGATTTATCGTGCACTATCATTGTTTCACATTATTTATATTATAGTCATATAATCGGGTATAAAGATTGCGTATATTAGATAGTATGCAATGTTATTATATTTGCTTGGCCGACAACCATGGTTTAATATTAGTACCTACTGTACTAATTCAGCGGGGTGAAAGGCAAAAAGCTTTCCGCGATTATATGACGTTTTATTTTTTTTATAACATTGTGCATGTATGCCACCTAAAATAATAAGCTTTAATAGAGTAGGACCGGTAAAGATGTTTGCTAGTGTTTTTTAAACCCCCATTAATAAGTAATCATAAAAAAATAATTCAATATTTAAACATTATAAATTAAAAATGTATAAAAAGATTAATTTTCATGTACCTCTAAATAAGTACTATTTTTTATTGTGATCCGTGTGGCACAATATTGGAAATTTGAAATCGAAAATTGAAATTTAAGAAGTTTTACTGTATTTACATCATTGATTTCAACGGGTAAGACATTTTAAAATTACTTTTCAACTGATACCCACGATGTGTAGAAGTACCTACTGTTAAAATATTATCTTACTCATCTAATCAAAAAAGACATGTTGACATTTTTTTCTAAGCCTATTATTATTAAATTTCCTAATAACTATGCAAAACACATTTAATACGTTTGTGTTTTTAGCAAACGAGTAAAATGTTTAATATTTATACTTGATATGTCATCAATTTGATAAAAAAAAAATCCAATGTAGAAATTATTTTATAGGTAAGTATAATAGGTACATATAATAGTACGTAGGTAACTAATGTTATATAAATGTTTAAAATAAACTTATCTGTTCGATAGAAGTTTGCGACAGTAGATTCGTTTGCGGGTTAAATGTAACAATAATACCATCGTGAAGCTATATCGTATACGATATGATCGTTTATTGTACATATATATATAATATGGGTTTCAAATCCGAAGTGGATATATCGAGTCAGCCCGGCCGAGTAGAGGGGAGGTGGAGGTCGGCGAATCGATATATAGTACATGTGGCACGATACCACGGTAATGATTAATGAAAAGCGGCTTACCGACTATAAAAAGGGACTCGACGACCACGTCGCTGACCATGGACGGTTTGTCCGTGTTGACGAAACTGGCGTTGTACGGTACCACGATAGCGACGTAAAACGTGGCGATCAGTATCAGCCAATCCCAGCACGTTTTGAAAACCCCGTAGTGCGATAATACCCATCGGGATTTTTTCAGGGCCGACGTTTTGTATTCCGGTAACGGCGCGGACGAGCCCTGCAACAACGTCTGTGGAAAAAAAAACACAATGGAGAAACAATACAATAATAATAATACATGAAATAAATAGCTATGAGCGACAAATAATAACAGATGATAATTCATAAGACTTTTTCCAATTACGCGAGGGTGTTGGACGAGGAAAGTGTGTCTGTCGTGGATGCAGGTGGTGGAGGCGGTGCTCGCTGTTGTATTAACAAGGTGTGTAAGGGTAGAAATTCGATTTGAGCAAAACAGGTGTAGTATACGTGAGAGGGATGCTCACGGCCAGTCGTATGTGTTTATGGAGCGGTGGATAGGGGTAGTGGCGGCTAAAACCGTTTTTAAAAGATATCGCGAGTTTGTACACAAGCTCGTTGTCATAATTGCTGTGCTGCTGCGGTGTAATGTACCTACAACTATATCTATAAACCTCTGTAGACGACAGAAGCCTTGAGTTGTGGAAAAGAAAGCCTTCTCTGAAAAAATGGCATATATTAGTATTTTTTTCTATGAACGTTTATGACGTATAATCGCCTTTGAATAAGAATTTCTAGAAACTATAAACTATTTATTCAACTCTCCTCTTTCCGACGACGAAGTTTTCCCGAATTATTTTCACTCAGCTATGATCCATTAACGATGAAATATTCAATAGTTATATTACTGCTATTATATTATATTGATGTATTAATAATAATGTGTAATTAAAAGAATGGGAATATACACGTCATGTGGCGTAAATCGAAAATCAAAACACGCTCAATATTAACACTTTTACTTAAATTTTAACCCATTGCAAATATTATTATTGTTCATACCTACAACTATAGAGTCAAAACAACAGTTGAATCCTCGGCGGGTCCAACTGCGATTATTTCCCGTTCATCGAGGTTCTAATAAAAACTAGAGAAAATTCCACAAAAAAAAAAAATAATATTTCGAATAATCTTCTAGTGTTTGACTATTAACTTAAATAAGAATAATTGGTTAATTTAACCTAAATCAATTGAGAGTTATTCACACAACAAGGAAGGCGTCACAAACACAATTAAATTCGTTCCTCGTCAATTTCATATGCAGGTCACACTTCGCTCTAACAGTGTATGACCTTTGTGATGAAATGTGCCTATGGAGGTAAAATTAAAAATGTGTTTCTATGTGTAGGAAATTTAATGCAAATATATTGAAAACGTGACACCATTTTAATAACATGACGCCAGGTGAATTTGCAAAACGTCTTTCGACGACATTGTTAAGAAGCGTGCGCGATTCGTTTGGCGCGCGTCAGAGGAAATTAAACTATGAAACCAGGACACGAGTCAAACGTCAAAATGAATAATGCTAGTTGATCCCTAGGCATTTGAATAGTATTAATGGTAATTCTACGAGAATAACAACGTTGGAAACACGATAGGTTTCTGGTCACGAAGACATTTCTTCAATTCAACGCCACCACCGTAAAATTAATACTATAGTACCTACACAAAGTGTTTAAAACAAAATCTCGCAAACGATCAGGTTCTCGTGTAACAGTTGGTCTAAAATTGTGATTAAAAAAAATTGAGATATTTACAACAATGCCACGAATCACAGTAGTATGCATTTATACATTTAACATTCCAAGTACAAACAACAAGTAGGTACCCGTATAAAATTATAAAAACGCATAGCCAAATTAATTGGTGTAGAAAATAGTATGCACCTAACGAATACAAGTCAATGAAAAATGTCTCTAAGACACGACACTCTAATCCAGCTATCCATTTAAACATATTAAATTATTTATTTTATATTTTATAACATTTTCAATCCACTATAAATGTCTTAAATTATATTTCATACAACTATTTACGTTATCTGTAACTCTATATATTTGAAACAATATGCAGATGCAGATACATATGATGCAGATATAGATCACACATTAAATTCAATCAGCTCAAAAAGTAAACAAAAAAAAAATATGAAACGTTTAAAATTGTTAAATGTATATTTTGTATTTAGTAAATGTATCCAACTTGAATGTACATGTTTAAAAGAAAAATTTAATAAACGATTTTTCTCAGGGTTGAATATAAAAATTAAATTATACTTGAGTAGATGTTTTATTTGAATAAAAATATACAAATTTTGAAAACATCATACACATGTCTTTAATATTATTATTTTTCATAATGTCATCGATTTACTAAGATGTACACTGTATACTCGATACACTTGATTATTCGAATTCTATGAACACATTTAATGCAAAACAATAGTAGGTAATGGCCTTAAATTTAAATTTCCTTCCAGAATTGTGGTTATTTAAATATAACATACCATCATTTCACTTGAAGATCATAATAAAATGTAATAAGTTAAAATGGTAAATAATAATAAATGCAAATGCAATATTAAATCATTTTACAAAAAGTAGTGGCCCATAACTTAACTTAAACGATTTACTTTAATATTATTATGCGGGTAGGTACTTCAGACTCAAAAACAAGCAATATTTAAAATTAAATAATACTATAAATCATAATAAATATTTTGAAAATGAATAATGTACTGATTTCGAAGTTGTTTTAAAAAATAATTATCTGCATAAACCAAATATAAAAAGATAATTTCAATAAATAAATCTATTTTTTTGCACTCATAAACATCAACTTATAATGTATGAGTGTATGACTATATAACATTTATTGTATAATAGTTTTAAGACAAACATGTACTATGTAGATGTTGTGTATTTTATCGAGACAACAATATTTTAATCATTAATCATGTTTGTAGGTATTTTTGTTTGATACTTGCCGCTTACATGTTTTATTATTGCCCTCGGGGAAATTAATAAATTACCATTATTATCGAAGTAATAATAAATAATAGTACCTACCTGAGAGTTGGTGATAAATAATACAAAAATTAACTTTGATTTATCTCGAGGCAGCAATCGAACTTTAAGTAGGTAGGCAGCTGATAATAAAGCTTTTATCGTATTGCAATTGGTTTTCAGTCATTTGAATATTTCATGATTTTCGATTTTATACCGACGTATAAAAAACATACGTACTCAGTACATATACGAAATTAAGTATTTATCAAAGAAGATAATCGAGAGTGAAGTGTTTCTGGGTTATATTCGTATGGTTTTTAATTGATTTAGGACAGTTCAATCACAAAAGGTAATACATCAATTATGCGAATAAAATGTCTCCGATATGATAGAGTTATTTATTTTTTTGTACAAGAGTGTTAGTATTATGCAAACCTATAGGATATCTCACGATATACACATACTATTGTGATTTTTTTTCAAACCTTTAAAATACTAAATTGTACGGTCGCTTAGCTTAGTGAATAGGTGTAGCTATCAACAGGTACCCATTACCACCACCATCACCACCACCACTATCTGTTCAACCATAGCTATAGTTTTTCCGATCGGGTACAAAAAAAAACCTATTATATGTGGTATATTGTCAAAAAAAGTATAATTTGGTACGGCCAAAAGCTGGAATCACAGTTTACCATAAACTACGCATCGCTTTCAGTTGTAGTTTGAAGTAGATGATATTTATATATTATATGATATGATAACGCATCATCAAATTTTCAAGTCAATATTTTTTTTTGTCCATGTTGATGGCCGGTAAAAGCAATCAATATTTTATTATCATAATAGTATACTGAATAATATAATCTTTGCCAACTATGTGATTTTACCACAGTGTAGATTATAATGTTATTCCGAAAGCCGGTAAATAATAACTACAAAAGCGGTGATTTACCAAGCACGCTCATTCCCCCCCCCTCACCTATTTTTCCATCAACAATCAATTTATTCAAATTTGGATTTATGGAATCATTGTGCGTACTCGAGGACCATTTCATTGTTTAGATTTTCTATACCATTTAAGGAATGTATTTGAGGTGATACAAACTTCTTTTTTTCAAACTAGAACAAATCTTTTTCACTGTAAATTGTTAAGCAGATGATTGTTTCAATCAAAAGTTTTTAAAATATTATTAACTAAAAATCATAATATTATTATGTCTTAAGATGATTTTAGAAATCGATGAAATAGATTTAGTCTAAATCAAGTCTATGTCGTACTCAAAAAATGTTTGTAAACAATCAAATTTAATATTGATAGATTAATTCTAATTCTCGTGATATTCAAATCATCTTCTAAACGTATATTATAATAGACCAATTATTATCCCATTTATTAATAAATGCACAAAGTACCTACCTTAAAATCTACTTTTTCAAATTTAGATTTAGTTACATCAATATTTTCAAAAAGGTCATTTGTATAACATGTTACAAGAAAAGGTGAGTTTATCATAGGAAAAATAAGTTGATATCACTATAATAGTACATGAATAATAAGAATAAAAAGCCTAAATAGTTGAAAAGACGGTGCCTTTGAATATTAAGTAGCAAAATCTAGGCAATTTCTACGACAATTAAATAACCTAATTTAGAGAATTAATACCTAACCTACCTGTGGTATTTGGAATGAATCATTACCTGCTTTATACATTTATCACCAATTTGTTTTTTAAATTAATAGAAGGGACCATTATTATGCAGGTCGCACTTAACGCCGATTTCAAACCAGGTTTAATGTAATGGCGTGCTATTAAGTATCCTTAAAAAATCCAAAAATCAGAATAATATACACTCATTATAAAAAAACAAAAAATAGAGGTAGCCTTCCCTATTGAATCACGATTTGAATATTATCCTAGTTAACAATAAATTAATTATGTATCATTATTATTATTATTATTGGCGTAGTTTATAAATTTATAATTGAAAAGCTAAACATGAACAGATGCCACGAGACATTTAATGACTCTAATATATGGCGTGACGAACAATAATGTTCTAGAGTCTAAAATGTAGACAGTTAAATGTGTTATTGTTTATGTATCCTTATTAAATCGTTTCATCTTACAATATTCTATAGTTTAAAATTGAGCTCAATAATTATATTCATATGGCTCATGGAGTATAAGAGAAAACGGAAACAAAATCAATATCGAATAAGGTAAGCAAAAATTAAATAGGTAACTTTATTTATTATTTTTAATCTAGAGAAATTGTACAATCTGTAAAATAATCTTTTACAATAAGAACATGGGATTCAAGAATTTTAGAAAAGATAAAATAACAAATTAACAAACAATAGGTTAATTAAATTAAATTATTTGCATCAGTTCAGACAGGGGGTTTGGGTGAAGAGGCCATCTAATGGTGGAACTTCTTGACATGTGGGGGTGGGATTAGTCTAAAAGTAGATCACGGCACCATGTTCGTGATAGGCGCCTTCTGGGGTCACCAGGAATGGTGGGGAAATAGGTAACTAAATGTCAAATATGTATAGTATTTAAAGCCTGAACATTGGATAAATCAAGGAGATAAAACATTGACATTTTATAAACTAATTAAGTAAAAAGTATACTCAGGCGAGTTTGTGACAGGACCGATAAATCATTTATTGATAACTGTTTAATATGCGTGTATATAGGAAATTAAATGAAGGATAGTTTGAGGGACTGATATGAATAGATCCTGGTTCAATAGAGCTGGCGACTGAGGCTAAAATTGAAATGTTGAAAAATAATGGCATAAAGGATATATTGTGTTTTCAAAATAAAATAATAAGTAAAAATATATACCTATTATAAGACGTATTATTATTAATCATGATGTAGATTCGAAAAAGGAATCTATTATTATAGCAAACGCAATTCATCTTTGTCTCTAATTTTAGTAAGTGTTCATTCAGTGTCAGCTCATATTATAATACTGAGTTGGACAAGAAATAATTAAGGATAATGAATATTATATCATATCATAATACAGATGTTTTCTTATGAGTGTAGGAGAAAAACAAAATTTAAATTAAAGTTGTCTTAAATACAATTGTAATAATAATAATCATTATCAACGAAAGAAAATTTGACATTCATATTTTATACAAAGAAAATTAGGTATAGAATCCTTGTATAAACACGTTAAGTCTATAGTGTTTAACTAATATAATTTGAATTACTTTTTTTTAGATTTACGCAAAATATGACTATGTGAGCAATTTAAAGGAGACTCGAATACTGCGGGAAACAGTTTGATGTGAATTTCGCAATAATTTAAATAAAGAAGAAAACAACAAGAACATAATGCAGTATGGTTTGATTAAACTGATAATCGATTACTTTGAATAACTAACGTTGTGATTTGCATTGAAGAGATGAGAAGACTATACATTTATATTAAAATCTGTGAAATCGTACTAACGTAGATTTTACTAAGAAAATCGCTTTAAAAGCGTCTTATTGACAAATTCTCTACTAGGTGAAAGTAAAAGCAGAATAGTGTGGACATTTAATTGCTTATTATTTAAGGAAGACATAATATTAGTAAGAGAATAAAACAGACTGCATAATATACTGAGTCGAGTATACGTTTAATAACTTTAAAATTGGAGATTGTAATGATTTAATATTGAAAACGATCGATGAATAAACCTTGTCAGATTTGAGAGGTTTTCCGTAATTCCGATACCACAAGACTATCTGCAAATATTATTCAACACGGGGTACCTATAATTCAATGTTGTTTTTGAACATGTAAGTTTCAAATTATTTTGAACAATTTTAAAAGAAATCGCTCGAGAACAGAGTACTTGCAAATATTTCCGGATACAAATAATCAAATTAAAATTGTTTCAATATGTTCAAGATGACATCAATATATTATTTAAAACTAACAGTATTATAAATTAAATATACTAAAATTGCACATAAAAATTATAACAGGTTGTGTTTTTCCAATCATAATAATCTAAACAAAAAGGATGAATATTAATAATAAATATTTAAAATAAACTAATAATTTACTATGCTTATACCGTTCAGTACTTATCTAATATTCTGTACAATAACATTTAATGTATTATAATATTGTTAAAGCTGATAAAATCAAAAATATGTGAATTTTGTACATTTAAAAAAAAAATTGTTAATTATTCTTTTTAGAACTATGGCATTAATAACTATATAAATAGCTTTATAACACTATAGACACATTTTGAATACACAATACATACTAAAAATTGTTATATAAATAAAAGGTATCAGCGTTTTTAATTCCATAAGGCGTTAACACAATATATTATATTTTTGATGTTTATGGCAACCTATTAGGTATTGTATTTATACTATTATTACCACTACAGGTCTACAGCCATAATTGGTTATTACAATAAATTGTATAGAAAACAAAAGTAGTTAGAAAAAAAATATATTATGTATATCTATGAAATTGTTTCATTACTTATTAAAAATTATACACGATTATTTATAACAAAAAAATACAATTTATTATACTCCCCTTCGTTTAACATAGCTTACTATGTACTTAATTTATACAGTTGCGATGTTAAATATAAGTTATAGCACACAATTACGGAATAAATGGGATGTAATCAGAATATGACACACAGTCTTCCACTGAGGTCACCAATATTTTTGATACTGCGATTGTTATAATACGTTTGTATTGGTATTAAATATATTTTATTCAAACCCAATAAAAATTAAATGTATTATTATTCAAATCTACGGGACTTCAAAATATTTACTAAATATGAATAATATTTAAATACTAATTTATTTATGATTCATCTGGTTTATCAAAATATAATCGACATATTATTCTCTTCTCCCAAATATATATTTTAACTTAGTTAAATCTTTTATAACGTCAATAATTTCGTAACTCTCAAATGTTAGGTACTTCAAATTTGAAATTTCATCTAAGAGTTTAAATTCAACTGTTTATCAATAATCATATAATACTTGATATTATTATTACCTTGTCTTAATGTATTCATAAGATCTGATATTAAGATCGGAAAATTAAAGATACTATTATTTCTAAACATTAAAGAATGTAACTGTTTCTATTTTTTTTTAATTTAATTCAAAAAAACTTGTTTCAATATTATTATTTGAAATATTTTAAAAGTCATGCATGATCTAATTTAGAAACAACCACAAAAATACATTTTAATTCATAATCGTGTAAAAATATATACTACATTGACACGAGTAAAAAAATAAACTAATCGCTCTTGGGTGTCCTTTCATAAATATATTGACACAGCATTAGTATCAAAACGTTTAATAATTAATATCATGTAGCATGATAGTGTAGCACAATCTATAACTCATTAATTAGGTATCGATATTATTATAATTTAATTTGCGTTTTAACGATAAGTTATTCATACAACGTTCTCACAGAGTAGTTTGGAGTATTTTAGAACTAATTTTATCCGTGAGAAGATTATCGAATTTCCGTATATTTATGTAGCAAACGTGTCATCAAAGACTTTAAAGTAAAGACTAATGACCCACTACTGCAGTTATTAAAAAATATATAATACAATATTCTCGTAAATTGTAATAATATAATTAATATAGTATAATTTTCAAAGGATAAATGCAGGTAACTGATTGTTCAACGGAATATAGGCAAGGGCTGATGTAGTAATAGATATTTAACCCAAATATTATTAATAGGTTTTAACTTAGTTACCATAGTAATGATATGGGTTAAATGCTTCGTGCTAGTGAAGGTTGATGCGCTATAAGCAACGTTGTTGACCAATTTGCATAGCGGTATCATAGTGTTACTTCCACATGTGTGCCGTAAACTATAATTGTTAATTTTAACTACAGTACCAATATTTAATCTACATCAGACACGTCAAACGGCTAATTTTTCCATGGCCCGCAGATAGAAATTTTAATGGAAAATAATTGTAAAATTAAATGTAAAAATCGATAATTATTGAAAACGAAACTATTCCCGTTGTAAATATAAATAGTATCTGCCTAATTATATTCGACGATTTATAGCAAATAAATAATAAACAATAATAATATGCGCTCGTAACACAAATGGACGATTAAACGTATTTTTGTCCATGCCAATGATACCATCATTATGAGACGTCACCATAGTTAAAAAATAAAATTAATTCATATTATATACACTTATTTCGTTTATATGATAATATATGATCATTTTCGTATTCATAAAAACAACACACTAAAACGCTACACGCCCAGGCAAATGAAACGAGACGAATTCAAACATACAGTCACTGCAGTATTTTGTTTTCAGAATTTCCTTTTTTTATTAGTTTGTATAAGACAATGTACGGCGCATTGTGTAGGCAATAGAGGTACTTAACTGTACAGAAGTACAATAATATTATTTTTAAATGTTTTTTAGTAAGTTGTTGACTTACGACGTTTTAGTTCTTACAATTTTAAACTTACATATACCTAATCAAAAATGTTTTGTTTGAAATTGACATTTATATTTTTACATAACAATATAAAATTTAAAAAAATAAGTGCACAACGATATAAGATACAAACATTACACACAACATTGTATAATCTATATTATATTAAAATCATTATTGAGCGCAATTCCAAAGTCCAAACAATGGTACTTTAACAACGCAAAAAGTCACGTGAATTCAGAATGTTTTTGATTTATACAATAGGTATATACACATCAAATGCGCTCAAGTCTCAAGATAATATAATTATATATATCAATAGTCCAATCGGCAATCACACACGTGTGTAGTTATTGTTTGCAAAAAACAACAGAGTAAACGTTTTTAAAAAACCTAGCGAAATATCCACAAGGTTAAACATGGGAACCAAACTGTTAATAAACACTGTTATATTTGCGAGAGAATTGAAAAAAAATTATATACATTTATAAACATTTACCATACCTAACATACTAGTTATTACATAATACATTTAAATATATTTTTATAGATTATTGTCAATAATAATTTAAAAAATATTATAAGCACGATAATATTTTATTCACAAAAGTGATTTTTGAATAAAACGAATTCAATTTAAAATATATAAACAATAATATCAACAAATAATGCTGGAATTCGGCTGAATATCACGTTAGCCGTGAATTTTTTGGTACCATAGGTATAATGATAGATAACTTTTCTGTTTTGGGTACCCTTATCATTTCACTCATATTGATTTGAAATAGAAATGAAAAATATTGTTGTACCTATATTATTATTATTATCATTATTATTGTAACTCATGACTTGATTATTAAATCTCTCGTTTGACATACAATTATAAAAGGTAGAGATAAATAAAAAAAAACTCTGTGATTAATTCTTGGTTAGTTCTGTAAAATGTATATTAACAGTTAAAGATTTTCCAATTTTGTTATTGTATTATGTTTGCACCCATCATCATAATATTATGATGTTTAAATATTTTTGATTGATTATATTTTATACTCTACGGAACTACGCCCAGGATGACTAAAGTAAATTCACTGTACCAAATGATCTTCCGTATATGTATTTCAAAATTTAAAATGACTGTGGGCTGAACAAAAAAAAATGTGTCTATGTTATACGGTAAATTACCCAAATTACTTTAAACATGTTTTTATGCAATTTATATATTTTTAAATAACAACTTACGAGGTATTTACCCTGTATAAGATTCTAAAGAATTTTAACCATTTAACCCATTTTTTATCAACATTTAAAGAAAAAAAAAATTTAATTGTTTCTAACGCTTTTATTATTATGAGCTTAGTATATGTCTTAAATATTTTTTAACATTTTGACAGTATACATAATTTTATAATTTTACAAACCACGGAATGTTTCAAGATACTATTAATATTGTTTTAATCATACAATAACAAAAATCGTTTATAATAAATCTGTGTTTTAATTTCAACCCAAAATTATAAACATTTAAAATTTCATAGATCTTAAACCACAAAAAAGTATATTACGACTTTCTTAAAAAATGGAACTTCTAAAATATGCTCATGAATACAAACTGTTCTATATTATTGATATATTTTTTTAATTTATTCCTGTAAAAATAACTTATAAGAAACTTTGCACGCAAATTGCACACCCTTTACCTCGGGGGAAAAAAAATGTTTTAAACTAAAATTGAAAAAAATACTGGAAAAACGTCAACAATTTCAAATGCAATATATATTTTAAATATATCGGAAAGAAAGAATTGTATGAAAAGAAAATGATAATATTTTCGCTTTTTGTTTTTAATTTTTCCAAATAATATATTAAAAAGCACTGTGAATGACTTAAGTAACCTCCTCTCCTCCCTCCCAAAGATAAAGTTGGATCCAATTTTCTTCCAAAAACCTCCTTCAAAGCTGAATCTTAACCACTCTATATGGTGATGACAGATACGAAAAACGCACATATGTACACACATCATTGTAAAACCACGGTTTTGAAAATCTTTTATCGCTCTGCTTAAAATCTAAATATCTGGTTTTCATGACATACTCGAGTAGTTTTATCTAGTATATTCTGCAGTAATTTTTTATGAACGAAATAGAAACGGGTTTAGAAAATACAAAATCAATATTCTATACCCCAAAGCAATTGAATAAAAATCTATAATAAATCTACATTTTCAATCATGTATTCTGAATATCATTATTATTGTTATTATTTTTGCATACTTTTTCTGTGTGTGCTGTGCTAAAACAAAATAGGGTGATAATGATTATTTAGGGCTCATAACTCGGCTATTTTCACTTTAAAAGATGGTTCAGGAACTTTTTTTAAATACAGCGTCATGTTTAGGTAGTTAGAAAAATATAAATATGCAATTTATCGAGAACATTAAAATAAAAAATACAATCTCTAATCAATTGAAATAGACAAATAAGTATACAGCCCAGAATTCTGGTTGTGGTTAAAACAATACATAATGTCTGAATTAATTTCATTATTCTATAATGCTTAACAATATTAATGAAATGAATGTGAACTAATTCTACCAATAACTTTACGTACTGAACTGTTGGGCTATAATAATTGTTTTGGAAGCTAATGAATTTAAAAAAAAAAACTACAAGTACATAATATATTATAAAATTCAGCATTATACTAACACAGTTAAAAAATCGTAAATTTCCAAGTGAGTCACATAAAATAATTACGTTAAATTTGTGTATAGGTAAGTCCAAAATAATTGTATGGTTAGTCACCGATAGCTAAATATACCTGTCTACAATTGGAATTCTATTTATTTGATTTTGAGTAAAACCATTCGTATTATCTTGAATACACGTATTTTATTGTTATAAATCGGAGTAGTTTTTTTTTTATTATTATTCAAGGGAATTCCAATGTCTTGTAACATTGAGTGAATAATGCACATCCTGATAATTATTATTTTAATAATTTAATGTACCTACGTACCGTGCTGTGCCTTGTTATAAGAAACTGAATTGAAAAACATATTTTTATTATTACAAATAAAAGTTTCCTAATTTCCCGGGGATTTATTCAAACAAATACTTTAAAACGAGTTCACATGCTTTTGAGTATACTAAAGGAAAATTATTTTTAACAATGGCAGTTAGGTAAAATTTTAACTTTCATCCAGCCATGAGATATCTCCCAATATTAAACGAAGTCAATTGCGCTTATAGAATAATACAGTTGCTCGGATAAAAACTGCAAAAACATAAATATTTAATTTCTTCCAATATAGTAGTTACAGTCTTAAAAGTAATTGTATAGTAAATTGTTAATCGGTGTAAAAAAATATGTTTTCTGAAACCACGTGCAGCCGTCAAACCGTCAACGATTACTAAATTTATTATGATATATTGGTGAATTACGATTGCGTACGGACCTTTTTCACTATTACGATTTCGTATAATAATATTATGTTGCCGGTACCTTCCGACTTTAGTGCAACGTTGCCGTTGTTTACATTCGTGAAAATATTTTTGTAAAATAACGTTTAACTAATTTCAGATTGGCTAAAAAGTCTGAACAACAAAATAATATGATATAATATTTAGTAATTTAATCATGAAAAAAATGTGTTTCCAAATAAATATTAAAATATCCACCAAAAATATAATCAAAAAAATTCCAACTGAAGACATAAAAAATATGAACCATGCAATACAACTACTACTAATAAAAGGTGTGACCATTTAAAATAGACAATAATGTATAGTCAGAGATTGGTATAATATATGCTACCAATATAATACTAATTTATGGTTAAGTCTTGAACTTATACTGTATTACATACCATTTAATTTACTGTACTGTTGGGTTCATTTCAATACATTTAATAGATACATTATAAAAAATACATTTAAATTAAATTTTAAAGAATTTAAAATTATGTCATTATGATATCAAATACGTTAATTGTTACTTGGCATTTTAACAGTAAATTTACTAGGTAGGTTTATTTTTGAAAATATGAACTATTGAAAAATGAATATTATGAACAATTTTATTTGAAAATATTAAAAATTTGGTATTAAATAGTGAAACTATAATATTATGACGCTAACGTGTTGCATTCGTTTTAGTACGCTATCTCGTTTTCAGGGGTGAGTCGTAATGTTGACATCATATGCAATTGTTCAAACGTACTCAATCGTACTACTAACAATAAAGGGAAACACGTTAGCGCAATCGCACGTCGCAGGATGTCCGGAAATATTATTATAGCATACGATAATATTTTGACAAAAATTAACAAAACTCACGTTATTCAGTTTCAGCTTGCCAGTTTTTGGTTTATCACTCTTGTAATGTCCTGACAATTGGTAAAGCACCGCTCTGCTTCTCCGCCGTCCGTACGCGTTACTGGCGGGTTCAGGCTCTTCGGGTTCGGCTTCCTCTGTACAAACACATAAAACATGAATCGATGATGACACAAATATAATAATAATAAAAATAATAATAATCATTATATGATAATAATTAATAACAATACCGGCAGTTAATCGACGTTAGTGTATAGAGTTGTTACGACCCTAACCACACTCGACGGTGTCGAATGCTGAAGTCTGCATAAATCGCAGTGAAAGTTTAAATAATAATAATATTATATATTGTATTATATTTTTACACATATAAATCCGAGCAGTGTACTGCTTCTGGTCGATCGTCGTATATTTTTGGATAAAAGAATGTCATGAATAATATGCAAGAAGCTGCGTGAAAAATATTATGTGATTCACACATGGGTTTAATATAAAATACATATGTGAAATATACACGAAATTCGTATTTTCTTTTTTTCCCCTTCGTATTTTGAGTTTTGACATGGAATGTGTATCGCTAAACGTAATGGAAATTCGTCATAGTAAAATGTTTATTACCATAACATCGAATCAAATACGGTTTTGTATCAAATACGTGTGCATACGCCGAGCGCAGGCCTCCGTCGCCAGCACATTCTACGTATAAGCTCCGAAATATGAAATTCAATTTATTTATTTGACAACGACATCGGTTGCACACCGCCAGTGATTTCTATTCGTTGTTCATCGGAAAGGCGAATGAATATCATAATTATACATTTATACTGTATGCCAGTCGTGGCATATATTAACCAGCCAGAAGAAAATTTGTACAGCGTACGTCGTGCCTACGTCGATAACGTCTTATAAATGGATTAAAATGGGAAAAAAATCGTACCTATACTTAGAATGATACTACTAATAATAATATGATACCCATATTATTATAAATGAATAAAAATAGTAATGTATTCCGTAATAATAACTATTTTTTACGTTAAACGTCAATTATTATTAGGTATTATATAGTTGGACTCCCTGCCGATGATGAAATGCCAGTTCAGCTATAGTAGGTCAAATTAAAGTTTTTTTAATAATAATTTTCGATTTAAATGTACCTATCATTAAACCACATATACCTTGGATGGTAGGTACGTTTTATTACCAACAACTGCAGTCTGCAGTCCACGAGAGAAAATGAATATTAATTGACCGTTCCATTCGATTTAAATTTTTTTATCATTGTTTGAATAAAATTAAAGCTAAAATAAATGTTGTTCTTTGTAGTATATATTATAAGACCACATTAATGGGAGATTTTTTATTGTTATTGCTCATTATAGATATGTAATGGAAATCAATTGTTGCATTATCGTGTGTGGAGAAATTCATTGATTTTATATTTAATAAAAGCTTTGCCTTTTAAGAGATATTATTCTATTAATAAATATCTCAAAGAGAATCAAAATATTTTGAAAATGTTGGTGTGAATATAAAATAATATAACGAATTTTCAATTAAAATGTCATGTGTCTAGTATCTATATTAGTATATAGGTTAATTTTTTTAGAGTTTTCACCAAAAACCAACATCGATTTAGTCAAAAACTAAGTTTGAATACAATTCCTATTTTCAATTAATTTTTTTTTGTATTCTTGACGCTTTTGAAAACTACTGTGCATTTCTAATTTTGAGCTACAAAAATACAAAATACACTAAATAAATTCACTTCCTTACCAGAAAACTCACTGAAATTAAAAATCGAATCGTTATTTCGACTACATATCGTGTAAACAGATTAAAAAAACTTACATCATCGCTATAATCAGAGTCTAAAATATAAATTCGTAGATCAAATATAAAATAAATAATTCAAAATGAAAGTATGAATTTTATAAAGGAACACCTCTAAAAGTGGAAACTTATGATTTGACACGATTTCAGAGTAATTTACATTTACATTTTCTTCTCAGAAATAATGTCACTTCCTTAAACATTTAAAGGGCAAAAAATAAATTAAAAATATATCAGCTGGCCATTTTTTTTTTTTTATGGAAAATGAAATTAAACCCTGAGGTATCAAAGACATTATCGAGTTTATAAAATATTATAATACACTAAATTCTTAAATATCGTATAATTCTCTACGCATTTTTTAAATGCATAATATGTAAAAATTAAATACGTATTCCTGTAGTAATGAATAATACAAGTTGCAATATGTAGTCGTAATTTTACTATCATACCTATAGTAAACGACTTGCACCTGATTAATTATTATAAATTAAATGATATTGATATTATATTTTAAGTATAACTGATATAGTCATTACAAATGATAGACTTATTACATATTATTGTTTTATTCATTTTAATTTTAATACCTAATAGTTCGTCTTGAGAGAGTCGGAGCTGGCTCGTTTTTAGTGTAAAAACATGTCTCACATGAAAAACTCTCACGCCTTGTAGAACAGTCATAAAACATTTTGTTAATGTTTTTATTATTTAAAATAAGTGAAAAATTTGAGGATCACATCAAAGGCTAATTTTCAAAATTATAATTGTAGAAGCTAAAATATGCATTTTAATAATGCACAATATTTAATATTTTTCGGAAGTATTTGTCTAGCACTGTTTAAAGCAAAATGAAAATTTTGGCTTTGAACAGATCTGAAAAAAGTTCACATCATTAAAATAAAAACAAATTATCAATATTCGAGATTTCAATGAGGCATGACAGTTTTTCCTGTCAAGTCATTGTTGTTGAAATAATACATCGTATCAACCTCCTAATAGGTACAGGGTAGTAGATTAGTGGGAAAATATTATAATTAAGGTAGGAACTAAAATGTAAAATATAATTTTAAAATTTTATAGAATGATGGAAAATTTGACATTAATTTGTATTGCTTTTATAAATTATCCTAGAATAATAAATACTAGATAAAATATAACATCTGTTTATACTTTTATAAAACTAATTTTATGGAATATTCTCGTCTACAATAAACATTTTTTGGGTATATCAAAATTTTCAAAAAATATATTTTCTTAATAATTTATAGTAAAAAGAGGGGTTGTCATTTGAAAAACAGAAGTATGGCAAGAGAACACTGTCAGGAATAAAAAATTTCAAGAATTTGAAATTGTGGTATTTTAGGTACATTTAAAGGTTCTAAAAATCAGATTTTAAATAACTGGATTATTAAAGAAAAAAAATTTGGTAAGCATGGTTGGTGAATCACTCTGTATAATATATAGCCATATAGGTTTCTTTGTGTGTGTGTGTGTTTGTGTCGTCAATCGAAAATCTCCAGTATGAATAAGGTTATCGATTGCATTCTTGTTGTGGAAAAATGCCAGCAATTTTGCAAATTGGAAGTTAGCGATTTTTGCAAATAATAATCCTCATCTCCAACAAGGTATTTTCACTTGATTCGGTGGTATTGTTCTTTTTTCTATTATCGTGTAAATAACATTCCAAACTTAAAATTACCTTTGATCAAATGCCAAAATTAAATAATGCACCACAAATGATTGACAACAATTGATTCGTATCGTGCATAATCTAATCTCACAAGCCTAATCATAATTTCTATATCCTTCCTGACTCCGTCTATATATTTTAAATCTTAACATTTAACTCAACATATACACCATTAACAAAAATCCAAGAAGGATTAAAGAGCTGATCTTAAACTTTTAATTATTTAAAAAAAACCTTGAATTCACATCAAAAGAAATTAAACTAAGATAGAAGAGAAAATGTTCATAATGTTGATGATTTTCCCCACTCATTTGTTTTGACATAAAGTGATATCAAAGTATTTTAATTTATATATAAAGACAAAAGTACAAAATTGAAATTAACATTTTTAATTTTTTAGAATAAAATAACTGCAGTGTTAACAATTTAAAATAAATATGTCAATTTAAAAAATCCATTAATAATATGTTATGTCTTATATATAATGTTTTTATTTATCTTATGAATATTTAAAATCATTAATGAAGCATTGTAAAATTAACATTGTAACAAAAAATATTAGTATTACCAAAGTTCTATTTTCCACAATGTATATAGCTTTAAGCATTTCAAATTCTTATAAAAATTAATGAAAATTAAAAGCACTAGATTAATCCAATTGCATAAACATAATACCTTAAGCAGCTCCTATTTAAATATACTTTTAAAATTTAGAGATTATAGATAGTAGATTTTCAAGATATTTTGTACAAATCTCTGTCAAGTCGAAATTATTAATATCTTTTAAAATTAAAATTCCAGCATAAAAAAAATAAAAAACAAACAACTAGTAATACATAATATTATTAATGTTTAGTGAATACTTGATTCCCAGGCTAATAAAGACATAATATGTTTCAACATTTTATTGTAACATTGAACTAGATTATTGGACATTAATGGCATTTGTTTGAAACACTGTTAAGTCAAGCGTGAATAATGAAATAATAAAGAAGAATATTAATATATCATCACCAACGTTGTAAAATGCGAGTAGTACTAAAATATAAAAAAATATTCTTAACTTGTCAAAAGCACGTATTGTTGGTTTTTAGATAATATGTAAGTACATTAAATAAAAAGCTGGTATGAAAATAGATTTTCCTGAAAGTTTGTTTCCAATAATATAATACTGACAGCTTTTATGATGTATGAGTACATAAAAATAGATACAAATAATACTTCTTACAATTTCTTTAGTTAATATTTGAGTGTAAACTAATACGCTAATACAGACATTATCAATATAATTACGGAAAGAAAACTATATAATATAACTGTTAAAGAATACATTTTTTTTTTTTAATGTAATATTTAACTAAACTATTATAATACGGAACGTATAATACATGTGTTTTAATAGGTGTTTCAAATTTACATTGTATTATGAATTGATTTATTTTCAGCTTAAAACCAAATTTACTAGACCTGCTTGTTCTTTTATTTTTAAGAAATAATTTACTATAGTATACAATCTGTTCCCTTAGGCAAAATGAGAATATGCGATAATTGGGTAATATAACAGTGAAACTACTTAGTAAAAGAAATCACCCTGCATTGGTGACGTTTTCTAAAAGACCTGAATTAAATATTACATTTTGATGTCATTTTAATGCTAGTTGGAATTAATTTATATTATGTGTATAATATTCTAGAATAAACTAGTTCTATAAAAACACTAAATTTTTTTTTATTCTTATTCTTCTCTTTAATATTACTCAGACATATTTGTTTAATAAAATTAGTATTTTAAGATCCATCTAATGCCAAATATTATAATAAATAATTATTATTCATCAATTTCTACTGTTAACAGTTATTGTTTACGTTATGTATGATTTATTTTGGTAATAATATTTAAAAGTACAAAAATATCAGTTTGAAAACAAAAACATATAACTGACTTAAGATTCGGGAATGCAGCGTGTCAAGAAGTACAACTAAAAGGAATGTATCAAAGTTATAAAAGAGCATTTCCAAAGAAATACGAAAAAAAAACCGAAATGATTTTCAAGCAATGTTTGTCAAATAACAAGGATTTTGGTCCATGGCGGATACAAGGCCGAGGTAATGGTTTTTTTTTTTTAAAGTCTAAAACGAATAGATTTTTGGTTATTTCTTTTTAGCATAATATCAGTTTTAGATTTTATTGAACTGGAAATAATAAACTGGTATTTATTTTCGAAAATAATATTTGCTTTTTTTTAAGAAAGTGATGCATTAATGATTGTAAAAGCTATTACTTTTATAATGATTTTATATTCAGTATTAACATTACGAAGTTTCAAACTCATACAAAAGAATCGTTTAATATAATATAAATGTTAATACATCGACACATAGCACAATTACGTATGAATAAAACATATTTTATTATTATTTCTTATAAAATATAAACAATTTTAAATTATCGAAGACATTTTTTTTTTTTAAATAAAAAATTTACACTTATATTTATTAATACTACAAAACTTTACGTATTATTATTTATTATAAATCATAATCAATTGTATTGTTTAATTTAACATACTTGGTAATAACTATCAAGTCAAAATACAAAGTTATTTTAAATAAAATATCATTATTTGCACATTTCACAAATTATACCTAACCACCTATGTATAAAGATATTTTGAGTAAATAAAATGACAAGTACTTAAATTGTGATGACATTTTAATAATTAAAATAAACACAACTAATCCAATTGAAGAAATTTAAAATTAAATAGTAAAAGTCTCAAATATATAGAGTATCTTCTGAATATGAACTTTAGTACAAATCAGATGAATTTCATGGAAACTATAAAAATTGGTTGCTCAATATTAAATTCCAAAAATATATCTAAAATTCCATTGGGCATGTTTAACTATTTTCATTACAAACTTTCTGATAAAAGTTTGTAAAAATAACGTAAATAAATATTAATCTATCATTATTTCGGTTGCCATAATAAAAAAAAAATTATTTGTAGGAACCCATTTGAATTGTAAGCTGCAGGCGGTGGTATGCTTTAAAATATTATGATGATAAAAAAAAAAAAAAATTTTTCGGTTAAAACCACACAATTTCAACAATTAAATGTCGATTAATATAATATTGTGTATTAAACCATTTTATTATATTTCAAAGCTATATATTTTTATAGTATTATTTTGGATGGTTTGCCAGACACCAACATCTCTATTATTTTAAATACGTATATTTAAATTCTGACTTTTTGAATTTTTGAGTTTATCATTACTTGTTTCAATTAATTAGTTTGTTTTATAATATTTAAGGAGTGTCCTATGGCAATTCAAAATTTTTTTTCAAATGAAAATAGCTGTTGTTTTTGTGAAAGTAGATGATTGTTCTAAAATTGTTGATATTTCTAAATCAAATTTCGAACGAGTGTTAATGAATTGCTATTTTTTTTTCAAATGTATGTTATTATTAAGAATAACAATCCTTTGGAATTGTTTTAGATAAGATATAAATAAAATATATAATATTTCGTTCAATACTTTATACACTTGGAATACGTGTATAAGCTATGACAATTTTAATTAATTAAATTAATATTATTTAGGTAGCTACTAATTTCTAAATCATTCTTTTGAAACATCTGCATTTTTTACATTTTCTCACATATTTTTAAAAATATTATCATCTACACAAGGTTAAATAACTCATAAACTATTCGTTCAAATAAGATATTATGCATATTAAATATAATATATAATAAGATACTTCAGAAAAATCATTTTTGTAACCATTTTCCACGATAAAAATAATGGCTCTAATTTTTGAAAAAAGAAGCTATTGGCTTTAAAGTATCTCCACATGACTCTCGTACTTATTGTAGCTAATATAATATTAAAATATACAATATTACAGTTTTAATAGAACGTAATGAAATTGCTTTAAAAAAAATATATATATCCACGATTAAACTAAATATCAATAACATATTATACAGCAATTCAATTGTTTATGTAATTATTGATTGTTACGTATATAAATTATGTTATTTATACAACAATCGTAGGCGTATTAAGTTTATTTTCCCAGAAGGAAATACCCTGTCATTGACTTTGACTTGATAAGTGTTTTGTATAAAATAGGGTAAATTGTTTAAATCACATATTCTAACAAGTTGCATTTTTAAATTGCCCGTTTTATTTACTATTAAACGACAATCGACTACCTACTCAATGAAAAATAGAATTATACCTTATCAAAAATGTGGAATATGACGTGTATGTTAGTAATAGGACCGTAATAGGGGTAGACCTAGGGATGACAAAAGGGATGGGATGGACACATCATATTATATACTATATGTCTATATATAAGTGGAGATGGGGCCTTGGGAATCTGCATTATATTGAAATGTCTGGGTCCCCACAACAATATATTTTCTTCGCTATAAATAAATAAGGAAATTGAATATCAAAAAAAATTGATAAATAAATAAAATTAAATAAAAAAAAATTGATGGATTCTTTATTGTATTTCATTTTTATATATTCCAACAATGTTGAATTACTAATACAGTTATATGTAAGATTAAGATTTATCTAGAACAAAATATGGACGTAGCCGTATTTTAAAGTGGTCGTTTAAACATGGAGACTCGAAATAAAAAAATAATAATAATCAATTAGTAAAAATATCAATAATAAAAAATACTAAAAACTCAAACACAATATCAAAAAATATGTATAAACCAGTATTCAAATATTCGAACAAAAATGTTAACTAATTAATTACCTAATATGAATAGTCTTGGTTCTGGTTTATATATAAATTATTAAACCAAAGACAATGAATATAATAATATAATTAATGATATTATCGTATCATATTATTTTTAATTTTTAATTTTAGGGTATCTCGTAGTTAAATATTAAAGAAGATAGTCGTTTTTAGTTTTTTTGCTGTCGTAATTCAAAAATACTGACAGAGACTTCAAATATAAACATATATTATTATATTATTTTGTTATACTATAAGCGATGACATTTTTAAAATGTTTAGATTAATTTTATAAATGTCAATTTATACTGTATTTCAAATAGTAAAACAAATTACTATAATCATTAATACCAATGGCAATATAAATGTCTCATAATAATAATTGGTTTTCGTTTGCAATGATTTTAATTCAACTTAATGGTTTGTAAAAATATTTGTATGTTAAAACAATTAATTAAATTTGAAAAAATTCATTGAATCAAATTTAACACTCAAATAGATTGTGTGACCTATACTCTCGACTAAGTAAGTACACTCGACTTGACTACAACAGAGTGGCTACCTACTTTCCCCTCTTTTTTTTAAATTAGCAATTCACCTTTTTTTCAAATTCAATGTTTCTTTCTAATACGATTATTTTTTGTTTTTAAAAATATTTTAATCAAAGTTAATTTACATAGAGAGTTTTTGTTTTTAAGCTCATCAATAGACTTTTATCAGGATGCATCGCATAATTATTGTGGCTAGTGTAATAATTTAATTCATAATTCACTTTAATTCTAAAGTTTTCATTATGTATTACGAGAAAAGTTTTAATTTCAATAGTATTGTTTGGATTTTTTTCGAATCATTGTTTTTGCCGTACAAGGAAATAACCAATTTAACATAATCCTATTTTCTAAAAGTCCAATATCCTTCCGTGTACCTGTATAATACATTGATTAAATTATAACGGTGGGTACCTATATATTTTTTATAATTAATTATGTTACTGGAATAAATTAACGTAGGGTTATATAAACACATACTTCACAAATAAGATAAAAATGCAAATGAATACACGGTTTTAAAATCATACTCTTCTCAAATTTGAACAACTGTTTTTTAATATTTAAGCTACCGCCTACCACCGTTTATATTTAGAATACGTTCGGTACTTTAACTACTCACGTAGGTATGAATAATGTAACAAATATGATTAATTCGGTTTTGTTTAAAATTTAATTGTCATAATTTAATCTCAGAATGGTTTATAAAATAATATAATGAGTATAAGCTGCAGTTTTATTTTGTTGTAGGTCTATAATGCCGTTGCTGGTGAGGTTACTGTGTTTAATTTCATATACTCTGAAAAGAATATTATAAAGCATTGAACCGTGATTGAACTTCTAATATTTCAATGTATGTGTATATAATATATATAAACCTACCTATACAATAACATGTTTTTTGTTTTACTGGTTAAAAAATCGTAAACATCAGCTTTGATCACCATTGCACGTACATTGTATTTCGACGAGTTCAGTGAAAAAATATTATTGTGTTGTCTACATATATTATAACCTATTGATTTCTAGTCAATAGAGTTTCCCATGGTTGAATATATTTTAATAATGGAACATTGTTGGGATGAGCAAAACGAATTACACCCAAACAAGCATTATCCTACAATAACACTGTCTATACCTATGTTTAACTCTGATAACTACCTAAATTTAAATAATTTCAGTCAAAATAGTGTATATGACATCAGAATATTCTATTCCATTTCCTATTTTTAAAGACCTCCAATGAATAACAGCAAAATACCTATATTTCATAGATACAATTATTTTTACCATTTTAATTCACTCCGCCACCGTTGAAAATTCTTCAAATGAGTGACTTCTTACTATTATAATGATATTATCAGTCAACATTACTCTCATAACATATACGCTTAAAATATTGGATATTTTAAGCTGAATGTATACAGATAACTGTACAAAAAACTGATAGCTAAACAATAATGATAAAAAAACACCATTATCCGCGTACAATTTTTAAAGTAATATAGGTAATTAATTAATATAAGAACATTATACATACAGAACTTTGCTAGATAATATAAAAAAAAAATAAGATTCCAGTTTTCCGTATCTGCCCAATTATCGGACAAATTACAATAATGATAGTTTGAGTTATTATAAAGCCCAATGATAAAGTTATCAGTCGTCACGTCATTCGATTTTGAGTGCTGGTCGGTTTATCATACAGCATAATATATCATAAGAGTTGTAAACTGTAAGTTCATACGATGTTTTTAACATATTATTATTTATGGGCTCGTAAAAACAATATTTATGAATATAGATTTTCAAAATGTATCGAATATAACATAGTTTATAAATAATAATTGTATAAATAAAATATAAATATATGTTTTAATATCTGAGCCACTTATATAATATAAATATATTATATTATAATAATTTAAGACGGAACAGAAATGTCAGAATTTTTTTTATTTCAGAGTTTCATTTAAACTCTTTATGGGGAGCATTTTTTAATTTGGACATTCTTAAAGAATAAAATCTGTGTCCAATTTTCTACAATAGTTAAAATACCTGACACAAACATTTTGAGTAGCTTCTTTTTAAAAAAAAAAGTAGTGGTTAATACCATGGTACCATGCCAATAGGTCTTTCGCTTCACTTAGAATCTGAAACACCGTGAAGGCATATCTAAACGAATGCCATCGACGTAAACAAGCAGAACGTATAAATCGGTTTTTTTTTTGTTTTTAAATATTAAATTTGCAATGGTATATGAAATTATAATGACACACACATTTGCGGTATTCGTAAAACCAGGAATGCATCACGTAATGTGACGCATCGTATTTACTCTCTCCAAGTATTTACCTAGTACCTATACCTACCTACAGTGATATTAATTGTTTGAATTAGATTTTAACGATGTTCGCACCAGAACAAGAACAGAGATCACGTGCGTATAATCAAGATATGAGGATTTGTAATAATTAATAATGTATTATAACTATAAGCGTCATCAATCAAAACTCATAACGCGGTGGATCACAGCAGTTATAATGGGGAACAATGAGGCAAGGACTCGCCAGTTATAGACGTTCCGCCACCACCATCGGTAAGCTTTGATATTGATGATGATAATATTATACGAAATTGCTCGTTCAATTATTACGATTATGATTTCGTGGTAAAGTCAACTCAGCAACAGACTGTGTCGAAAAACCCTTTCGCCCAAAGAAACGACAAGACTAAGATTTATTGTCGGATGAATATTTAATAGCTCGTGAGGAGCTTTCCCGCAATGCACAGAGGTTGGTAAATTTAAATTGGTATGCATGTATAATAAATGATAAAAACATTGAATAAGTTTCAAACTGTTTTGAGGGTATCCAGTGTGATTCTGCAAAAGACATCCACTATGAACCGGTGATTAACCGCGTTTATGTAAGTAAATTATGACCTATTAAAACCTATAGGTATAGGTATAAATCGTATTAAATATTTAAACTCACTGAACTTATCTGTACCAAAAGATATTCAATAGAGATGACGTACCTAATAGATATTATTTAACCTAAGATAAATCAAAAATTTGTCCTGGTGCGGAGAAAACTGATTAGTGACAATAATCTTAGGTAGGTACATACTCCATGGTTAAATGTTAAATCATTCGAAATGATTAGTATTGGTTGGTTTTATTCGTATCAACTATAAATGAATAACACAACATTAAAAATAATTATTGTATTATCTACTGACCCGTAGTTAGATATTGATAAACTCAATGAATGAATACATTTATTGACATACATAAGTTGTAATTATTGCAGTAGACACATTTCTTAAAAGCTTTAATCATCAGTTAACCGTAGGGTTTTTTTAGTTTGCCCAACACAATTTAAGCTGGCGCAAAAGTAACAAATACAATGATACAAGATATCATCTAAATAATACCAAATGATCACTGAGCATACACTTTAACTCTACGTCTCTGCTATATACCAAAAGACCCATAGAACAAACGTTTTACGGTACAAAATCGAGAGGCGTGAACATCTATTTTGGGCAAATATAAAGGGTTTCATTTTTTTTCTCATTCTCTCATTTTTACTATTGATATTTTATAGGGTTTTCGTATTTCAAAAAAAAATTATATTTACAAAATTACCTCTATAAAAACCATTAATATATGTATAATATAGTGAGCTTTCTTCACTGGTATACGTATCGATATAGGAATAAAAACTTCTGCCAAAACTGTGGCTTGTAGTATGTCCTATTGACAATTTATATTAAAACTTTACTCTCGCAAATTCGTTGGTAACAATCTGGTTTCGTTTTATCACTCGGTTTTGGTGAGAACAGATGAAGTCCGTTTAACCTAAGCACCGTCGTCTGGAGTGAAACATTTGTGCGTGACATGATTAACCATTTGGGGTCATTGAAGTATTTAACCGATAAAACAAATAAGTAAATAATGTATTATAATAAAAATTAAAATGTAAGAAATGGCACTTGCATGTACAGATATCGCATAAGTAGGTTCTGACATTGTTCAAAAATATTAAACGTACCTTCGTGAAAATAAATGGCACAAAACATACAAAGTGGAACACAAATAACTTACGAAATGTAACAAGATTAGGTTACTGTGTAAAAACTTTTGTTTTACATCATGTTTTTTTTGTATATTAACGATAATAATATATTGTGTAGATATAATATATTTTAACATACGATTAGAACAAAAGTTATTACATCGGTAATTAATTAAATTTGTCAGATATTTTTGTCAAACCCTCCAATCTTCAGCCCCGTATCTATATTTTAACTGAATTTGTCTGATTTCTGTTTGACGTGATTTATGATTGCACAAAATTTAAAGTATTATGAAGAATTTATTATTTTACTCAACTGTTATGGTTACAGATATTGTACGTTAAAATGGTGCATTTCAATATTATTATGTAATACAATTTCTAAGTTGCATTTAAATCGTGTATAGCTGTTTTGCTAGACACTATAGACAATGTGTCACGTACGAAATAATCGTGAAAAATATTTGATTAATTTAACGTTATGGTAAAATTAACATGCTGCCGTTATTCGGCATAATTTATTATGATACCCACTGTAAAGAAATCGTCGCCAAATGTTAAAATCGAAAATGGCAATGGTTGCCATGGCAACAGACGGATACGTAACGCGGCTATAAGGTAATCTATACGTAATAATATATGGAAACCTAAAATTATTATTAAACAATAAAAAATCAATTGATTATGTCATGAGCAACAGTCGACAACTCAATAATAAATTTAAAAGTTTGAACAGAATATTAAAGTTTACGATAAGACACCAACAACTTACTATTAATATATTTTATTGATGTTATTTATTATTATTAAACAGATAACGAAAATCAACAAAACTTTTAAAACTTTTATCGTTTAATCGTTCGACGATAAACTATATTATAATTATATTATTTGATTATAATTCATCTTATTCCCTATTGGTTTATGATCGAATAGACAAAAACAATAGGGACGTATTAATATGTACGGTTATTACTTATTATTCATATCCCTATAATATATAGACTTCGAAAACATCAACTTCAGTGCGAGTGACTACCATGCACCTGCACCAGTTGAATTAACATTAAAAAACAAAATAATTTGAAAATAATAAAACAACGTGTAAATAGGACTATATACACGATGCAATATATGCATAACATATAAACCAAATCAATTGATTACGTAATACAACGCTCGACAACTTACTGTACTTATAATGAATTTTATAATTTGAACGAACGAGAATAGTTTTTACGATCATCAGCACTTTTAAGGCACTCACAGCTATTAATATATTTTGTAACAATTATCTAAAGAAACGAACGGAATAAATATATAATACCCATAATATTACCGTTTATTCAAAAATCACAAGACTTCTACACAAAACGTGTATCATTTAATTGCTGGAGAATACAATATATTATTATAATACATCGTATAGACAAAAATAATAGGTACCTAGGTAAAATATTAATTGGTACTGTTATTATTCATATTATTTTAATATATTATATAGACTTGGTATCAACTTCAACGCTCTTAATCACCACACACAAGTCGGATTATCATTAATAGGATTTTTTGTGCGTTTTAAAAATATAATAATGCCCATTCACTTCACACTTAGAATCTTAGCAGCGATAATGCGATACATCCAGATTTAAATAGTTATCCGATCGTCATAAATCGTAATGTCTTCGGTTGTCGTTTTATTAATGAATTAATTTGGGAACCATTGACGCACCTCGTGTGTTAGAACAACTCAACATTCATGTTTCTGGTGAATATATATTATAACTTATAGACTGTAAGACTATAAAGTAGATAACGAACGGAATAAAATATAAAATCATATAATGCGACCGTTTAGTCAAAAACCACAAAACTTTTAAAAGTTTTATCGACAGTAAAATATATTTTAATCTATCGTATGGACAAAAACAATAAGGTGAGTATTAATCAGTACCGTTATTGTTCGTATGATTATTATTATTATTATTGTATAGACTCGGAAAATATCGACTTAAGCGCGCGTGACTACCGCGCACCAGTCGGATTATCATTAAAAAACCCGCAATCGTTTGGATGTTCAACGCGTTTTAAAAAATATAATATAACAATGTGTATTATACTGCTGCAGTACTATATGGAATTCGATCGTGTACTCGTTTTTACGCGGGTGCGTTTTATTCATAGTTCTCTAAATAAAAAACAAGGGAAATAAATAATAATATATTGGATTCTGATTTGGTACTATATACGTATAATAATATCATATTGTAATGTAATGCATTTTATGTGACCAATTGAATAAATACTGCAAATATTGACCGATACGATCATACTACAATCGAATACTTTATTGTACCAGGGATAAATTTCAAATCATATTACATGTAAACAATTCGTTGAATTATGTATTATATATTATATTATTATGGTAATTGTGCAAAAATTAATTTGGAAGTTAAACGTTTTAAACGCACAACGTTATACTTTACACGTATTATTTAACATTTTATTACAAATTTTTTTTTTTTTAAATTAAATCAAATTTATTGACAACAATACAGTTTGGTTAGGTTTGAATTAATTAATTAACTGTATATTATACAGAATAATACTGTACTAAAAAAAAAAATAAATAAAAATAGTACAGTATTATTCTGTATAATATACAGTTAATTAATTAATTCAAACCAAACCAAACTGTATTGTTGTCAATAAATTTGATTTAATTTAAAAAAAAAAAAATTTGTAATAAAATGTTAAATAATACGTGTAAAGTATAACGTTGTGCGTTTAAAACGTTTAACTTCCAAATTAATTTTTGCACAATTACCATAATAATATAATATTCCTAAGGATTCTTCATGATATATTAGATTTATGTTATTATTGGTACCTATTGTCTTTATTCGGTTGGTTAAACTAATAACATATAAAAGCGTCGCATTACAAGTCACACGTCTGAAATCACAAGCTCCACAGTAAAACTGTGTAAATAGGGCCATAGTGTATATATCATGTCAAATATATTTTTTTTACGAAATTGCAATGTAAACAGAAAATAATCGAAGAAGTATAATAGGCAAAGACATTCGAGTGTCTATAATTGAAATTATTTGAACTACAACAAAATAATTACAATTGTTATTCAAACAAATTTACAATTTCATTAAAATTTAAACTCAAGCCTTGTAATATAAAGAAGGGTTGATTATATTTTTAATATTTTTAAGTTTCAACTTAAGTTTCCGGGCCAATGTTATTAAAAAACAGCTGGTTATACATTTCAAAGCACAGAGTATTGAAATTGAAAATGTTATCAATTTTTAATACAAATTATTGAAGTTTCAAAATTTTTCAGAAATAAAACATAAAACAAAATTGATTTTGTTGAAAGCTGATGTAGTGTAATTACACCCATTTTATTACTGGTATTTTTTGTCCTTGTTATATTCTTCGAAGAAGGTATGCTGATCAAATTTACAAATTTTCTACCCCAAACCCACGATTTTTTTCCAAATAGCAAAAAGTGATGGCAAACACAATAGAAAAAAAACACCGTTGTACACATTTCTTGCTCCGAATCTAAATAATGCTATCG
Organism: Myzus persicae; assembly: GCF_001856785.1. Taxonomy (NCBI): domain Eukaryota; kingdom Metazoa; phylum Arthropoda; class Insecta; order Hemiptera; family Aphididae; genus Myzus; species Myzus persicae. The sequence goes on from NW_019103792.1 coordinate 89,147, forward strand.
ACTTAGTCACCGTGCACATTATAAAATAAACACAAAATATCGATACACTATTATACTAATTTATAAATTGTAATAATAAATTCTGTCCCAAGCTATATCGTAAGCTGATCCTTAACATCAGTAGAACTAAAAGATAAAGTGATCTTTTCCTCGTGTTTGGGTAAACAGGAAATCACATTTATCTTATCTTTTTCTCTTCCACTAATATAACGACATTTCACTGCAATACATCAGATAACCATAAGATTAATACATCGCTATTTGATCAACATTATCCTCGTAAATGGTGTACAAAGAATTTTCGAAACAAATGAAACGGTAAACATCATTTCCCCCCTACCCATGCCCACCATAATTATTAATAAAATAGTTGATAATGTTACGTATACATTTAGTTTTGAAAACAAAACCTGCCAAATCCTTAAGATAATATCATACTTAATATAACCATTAACTGTATTATAATCAGCGCTTGATTAACGATTTTTGTGACCAGGTATATAATATAAATATGAGTGGCTGGTTCCTAAGAAAAAAATGTAAAAGCTCAACATCAACAAAACAAAAAATAAAAACATCTCGATCCGTTATGATGAGAGTTGTGAATTCAATACACAGACAAGCCCATGAAAACCGCATGCAATATTATTATATGCACTTAAAGATATCGAACAGAAAATTTAAAAATACGCGAACATATGCAAAATAAACTTATAATATCAAATTGAATAAACTCATGATTTTAATAACACATTTTATAATAATATAATATATTAATATATATTATTATATATAAGTTTGATAGCACATATTTTGCACACCGATAATGGATCAAAAAAATAACTATCACAAGCATGAAAGATCCAACTCCATGACAATCACAAGTATTGTGTATTAACTGTATATTTTCAACTGGTTAATATATCTAAGGTTTAAAATAGGGTTTTTGTTTTTTAATTCGTTCAGATAAATAAATCGGTAAATTTTCACAAAAATGATAATTAACTTTAAGGAAAAATATTTTTCCACAAAAAATTTGATTCCACAATCATACCTGACGGTATCGTCAGTTGTATTCTTATAATCTATCTATGTATATATATATATATAACTATATAAGCCAAATACCACTCACTCATCCATCGCTACTTCTAAAAAACTACAAAACGTACGAAAGTGCGAACTTGAAACTTTGAATAGTGGCTTTCAATAATTTAGATTTGCAATAAAAAAAGATTTTCATTTTAAAGAAGTGGCTAAACAGGAATATTGAGATTCACGGTGGAAATTAAAATTGTTTTTGTTTATAAATGGTTGCCATCGGTTAATCGGGCACAATCATGCATCAAATTGTCCCACTAGTGACTTCGAATAAAGAAACTATATCTTAAAACCAAATATGTGTGTGGAGGTTTTTTTAATTAGCTTCCTGAAATACAATCATAGCTCGACCATTATTTTAGTATACATTAAACAAGTAATATAGTTAATATTACAATATTAAATAAGGAAACCAGTTTTCAATGTAAATAAAATTATCTTATCAATAACAAGTTCAGAGTTTGAGTTAATGTGTGTAGATTATACATTCAAAAACTACTCAATAGAGTTTTACGAAATCTCAGAGATTATTTTTAGAGATTATGTTAGGAAAGTTTAGATAGTAAGTATAGTTTAAGCCACGTTAAAAAGTATACCATGTGAGCCAATTTGTCCTACTAACTGAGATACACTAAAACCGATATACACCTATATAGTATAACGTACATACTATGTATAGGATTTGCCACAAAAAACTGCAGTCAAGCCGGAATATTTATCTGGTGATATTATAATTTTATACTACCTATCTGTATTACCCGAATTTGGTCTTTAAAAATATGACGGTTAATTTGGTTTGAGTACTAATACCTCCGTTTGGGGGCATTTCGGTAGCAGTTAAGTCCTCGTTCTGCACGACTCTGACCGGGGTGGACAATCCGCCTGCGGTAGATTAGATACAGCGCTTGTTGTTTTTAGGCTTAGGTGTAATAACTGAGCAAGAAAATCGGTTTAGGTTTACCTCCGGTCGAGAAAATTAACAACGAATGTAATCAACGTTGCACGTTTTAAACACTGGCGAGCCCTCGGTGCCTTATAACGTTTTTTTAAACATTTGCCGTATAAAATCTAGCCAGATTAAATCGCGTCTGTATTTCCCACAGTTTTCTATTTTATTGCTGAACGTCCCTGGGACTAGATTTATGTCTATGCTTACTGTGCTAAAAACGTATTCCTCGTATTGTGTTCTATAAATTTGAAAAAAAAACTCTCGAAGATTGGATAAGTACTTTCGAAAACCAACCCAGCTTGATAATCACATACTAATTTTGATACCCAATTTCTACCTTAAAGATTAATTTCCCAAAATCCTTTCTTTGTACTTGCCCAAATTATATTATGAGGAACCAACAATTGCAAAATATCTTAAAATAGGTAGTGCAAAATTTCAAGTTTCTAGACCCAGCTGTATTGACTTTACATGAATTGGTCAATTAATTAATTATATTTTGTATATAGAGTTATTTGTGAGTTATATTTTTCAACAAAGTCATATTATTATTAAGTAAAACCATACGTTAATAAGCATTTTTAGATTAATTTATTTCTATGAGAAGAACACTTACATCGAATTTAAAAGATTCATAAATTCCCAGCGATTAGTGAAGCTCAAATTTGTGTCTTATGAATTTGTTCAACATATTTTGCCATTGAAATCTAAATAGAAGAGGTAGCTATTCAAATATACACAGATACCTTAAGTCAAATTGTATATTGTATTGTTCATAAGAAATTCTAAAAACGTGGCATACATGGTATATTTTCTGATTGTGAATTTTAAAATCTGTAAAATAAATTATGCCAACAAAATTACTATAACAATCCACCATCATCCTTCAACAACTTAAAGATTATAATCTATATTGTAAAGCTCTTAGGAACAATGAAAGTATGGGTTTAAATATTTATTTTCTATTGAAAAAAAATATAATTAAAAACTACTGACAGCATAGTTAATCATAAAAAACAAAGTGAATTTACTTATTCTTAAGCCCTATCAGTTTGGCATAAAAGTTTACAAATTGCATTAATAGAATTCATATTTGAAAACTATTAGACATTTTCAATTAATTTTAAAATATAAGATAATATAATATAACCAGGTACCCGCCTAATAAACTATTTTTTATATAAAAAATAATTTTAAAAAATGTATTCAAAATTTAACTATTTGAAATGAAACATAAATAATTTAAACTAGTTCATATACTAATACGAGTTTCCACTTCCTATGGGTTAGTATATAATGTTTAATGTAATTCCAGACTAACAACTTTTTACAATGAAACTTTATATCACAAATTCCCAACACTGAAATTCATAAAATTTGAAATACAGCTTGAATTACAACTATTTTGATAAATGGAACTGTACATTTTACTAATTACTGAAATATGATATGGTCTAAATATCCATCTCGCGGTAACAAAAGTTTTGAAAAAGTTGAAATAACCACCTTTCACGCCCTTTCAGTATTTGTGCGATGGTATAAGTTATGGATACTGTGTTCAATTGTGTGTGTAGAAGAGAGATCCAATAGTTTTAAGTAGTCCTACGCAGATAAAAGTAATATAACTCGTGATAATTTTTCGATCTTTTAAGCTCAAGGAAAACCTAGAAAAAAAGTGTTGAATAAATGAAGAAATTCTAGCAAACGCTTGGTTTTAACACAGCATAGGCTCAAAATCACTTTTCTGTTGAGACAATTTATCATTGTTTTTTGAATTTAATATCACTACAAAACTGACACCCGACTCAGTGGCACGAAACAAACACGAGTTTATATTATTATTATTACTATTATGTTATGTATTTTTATTTTTATTTGAACAAATGTCATTTCGTTAAGATTATTATAGTTTGGGAATTAAGATAAGCAATTAATAATATCAACGATTCAGCAACAAAAATCAAAATAAATCATTTAACAGGTTCAAAGCTTAAGACGTAAAGTAATTGTATGTTACAATATAGCTGTAGAACTTTGGCTATTTAAAACAAAACAAATCCCATTCAAATTATTTACTTTAAATTTAAATATTTACAAGGTTCTTTGAATTATGATAGTTACTAATCATCATAAGCCGTATTACACTTTAAATTAACATACAATTAGTACAACTTAGTGTCATGTCAATTTTTGTCATACAAAAAAATTTGTTTTTTAAATATATTCCACAAACCAGATCCATTGCATTAATTTTGATTTTTTTTTACCACTCTCCTCCAAATATACGAATAATATTACTTTCAAAAACAAAAAGTATCTTCAATCTTTAAATAAACCGCCACTCTTTCTTTTTCATCAATAGCTATAACTGAAAAATTTTCAAAAAAAAAGGATAAGGTTTAGAATTTATTTAACATTCATTTTACACATTTATCGAGTAAATCTATGAACCTTCCACCTGATTTATTAACTAGTATATATTCTGGAGCTGTCCGTCAGCACCCAATAAAAACGAATTTATCAAACTTACGAGACAGCTCTCAACAAATTCAACTACAACTATTACCGGCAGAATAATAATATACATCCAATCGGGCTTAAACGAGAATCTAACAAACTGGTAGGTACGTACATTATAAAAAATTTACCAAAATATACCATTATTTTCAAAATATAACAACTGATTTAAAATTCACTTTCCGAGATAATGCAGTTTTATTAATTGAGGGGTTATATATATATTATTATATTATACGATTTATAAGTATACGTTTTGATTGAATTAACAATCGTTTATAAAAGCATTGAATAATAATGGCTTAGAATCCATTTTTATATCTATTTAGAGATTTACACGACTAATTCATTAGATACAATTTAATCGATCGATTTCGCAATTTATTAAAACTGAATGGTCAAATATATTAAAATATATTAAATACAGGCATGTTTTCCAAACAAAAAATAGAGAAAACTAAAAAATGTATATCTCTAAAACAATAATAATAATATATTGTCAGCATATAACATTTTATTTTAATGTACTAGTTACTAGTAGATTGCACTAGAATTCAAATATTACAATCACATCGTGTCGTTAAAATAATTGGCACAGTAATGAAAAGCGATATAATCTAAACATCGTACTGACACAAACTGAATGTAATACCCGAATGTGATTATAATATATACGGAATTATAAACTTCAAACGAATAAATTTATTATGATTACTTGATTAATGGAGGTCAATCATTAATATATGTGTGTTGAATGTATAAATAGCAACACTGTTAACATTTCTGATGAGGAAGCGGATTGCCCTCCAAGCCATCTATTATCTAAATTATTTTCCCCAGTTTTCAGCCCTCCTTTAGTGCCATCTCTTTTCTAATACAAAACATGACAAACACTAATCTTTTCATTTCCTCTGTTCTCTAGATTCATTAATAAAACAAGCACTCTATCGAAGCAGGTAACATTTCTGAACACTTACATTACTACTAAAATACGTCGTTGTCTTATCCTCACTTTCTTCTCTTTTGACGTTCTCAAAAAGAAAGAATCTGCCCGCCATGTGGAAAACCTGCTCGATCACTCCTTCCCTTAAATCTGTTGACCCGACTGATGTTTTCGAAATTTAGGTCCATCTACATTCTCTAATATCTAGCCAAACTTTTTAAACCCCTTGGCTTGTGTATCGAGAGCAGTCTCGACCTACTCATAATTATTGATAATAGTCAGTTTAGCTTTTAGCCCAAAAATCTATTATCACTAGTAGATTGATAATCTCAAAGTTGATTTCCGAGTTTAAAGTATATACTTACTGACTTCAAAAAAGCATTCAATACGGTTGATCACTATGTCTTCTTATTAATACTTTAAGTAATATTGGAAATGGTGATCCTATTCTCTCCTAACTTGCGTCATACCTTACCACAAGAATACAATATGTCTCTATCAACGATATCCTCTCCAATATATTATTATCATACCATCTTATGTAACCCATGCCCTTGCCATCTTAGCCCATCATCTTTTTTGTTTACTTGTTATTAAATTGCATTAAATTATTTTAAAGAATATACGTCGTAAAAAACTTTCTGACTTCCATCTGACCTCGATACTATTCGTGACGTTATCTGTCGTTACCTACTGTTTAATTTTCAATTTGTAATTAGTATTTTCCATATTCACTTTATTATACTTATTTTTAATCTAACTTTATCTGAATAATTTATGCTTGTCGTGGTTATAGTTAAATAAAATAAATAAACATTTTCAAAAAAACCTCTTAGTAATTTTATTGAACACAGAACGAAACTGTACATATAATAGATCATATTATTTTAAACAACACACGAAGTTATACGTTATAATGCATATTGTACGAATATTAAACGGTATACAGAAAGTAATTAATAGTAATTTACTTCGAAATTGTTTTTCATTCATCGGTTTTTAATAAACCACATTTACATTTGTGTATATGAATAGAAACTATTGATTACGAAATTTAAATACAAATAAATACTAATGATTACTCATGTCAAATACATGTCAACAAAAAAATCACGAATAAATGTGAGTAAGTTAACATTTTAATAGATGTATTGCTCAAAACATTTAAATGTTGTTGGTTTTCAATAAACCTATACCTCCGTATCTTTGGACTTCCAAGAAAATAAACTTCTCGACCAAATGCACAGGGGGAAATAAATATTTGTATAGCTGTTTTAAGCCATTAACTCGACCGGAAACTCCAATGAATATCCCTCCATAATATACATTTACATCAATAATAGCTAGAGTACTATAGCCTAAATCCCAAGGGACGTTTTATGTATCTAAATATTGTACGACGACTAGTATTACCTGGATCGTAGTCCATGCCCACGTGCATTTCTGCCATTTTCGTGTGCGTGATGTCTTTATGCGAAGCCAGGAACAACACCACATCTCGTTTTTCATTTTTGATCGGAACAATGTCCAGCAAACACCAGAATGGAGATCCTAAACAAAGAGAACAAAATTGATTTCTAAGTACACTGCAAAATGTTATTTCCGTATCGAAACAGATAAACAGACTACGGTTCAAATTGACGGTAGACCCGACGAATCATTTTCGTTAAACACGTGTAAATATTTCATCGTCACTAGGTACATACCGTTATACCGTTCGAGTCAATCTTTGTTAGTGTAAATGATGAGGAACCTTATTTTCAATTTGTTTTTTTTTCCGCTCCCGTACGCGCACATTTTATCCGATACCAATACAACCACAGTTCTTTCCCCGACCATTAACCCGATAATAATTTTCGAAATAAACTTATTTTTATTTTTATTGCAATATAATGCTGGAACATTTGTTGATTACAATAACAACGATAGACTAACTTTAAAAATATCTTTTTAGTAGCAAGTTTTCAAGATACAAAAAATGTATAATAATTTATTATAAATGTAATAATATTACCATTGTTCATATTATTATAAACACGAGTTCGTATAATTTAACGATACCACATTTGTCTAACAAAGAAATAATTAATTCATAACCATAATTTATTTGTTCAATCATTTCAATGTTCAATCTTTTGTTATTTTATATTTGTGCATATATATATACCATGAGAATGAGATACGTTTGTAAGTCACAAAATATGTTATTCTTAGGGGGAATAATGTTTCAATAACCAAAAAAATCCCTTGTGAAATCCTCTTTTTCCCCATTTGAATTAACATAATATTATATAATATAAGGCATTTACTCTAATAATAATAATAAAAAGAAAAATCCTTAAAATGATTTAAATGATTTAAATGATATTTAAATAAATCCGAGTGAGTGTAATGTACAGTAAAATATTTAAATAATTCTCAACTCAAAGCTTGCAGAATTGTCACTGCAATGTTCTCTGTATAGTACGCGTAGATCCCGTTTTTAACTTTCGACAGTCGGAGGTCACCGACAAAATCTTTTTGGAAGTGAGCTCATCGCCCCCAAAACCATTTAGTTTATGAAAATTGAATACATAATACATATATTATACAGTGGGAACGAGTCGCGTGTTAATGGAACAATGATTCATGGAATTATATAATTTAAACTATAATATATTATAATAAATTATATATAAATCTACGTATAAATAATATATAATACTGTGTGTCGCTTTGTGTGATAAAACGACGGATTGCGACGTTTACTATCGTCGGAGTGAAAAAAAATAAAACATTAAATTATTACTTCTCTCTGTTATCAAGAAAAACGAATATTATTATATTATACACATATATATATACATATATATATTTATATTTATATATTTATTTATATTTATATATATATATATATATATATATTTATGCAAATAAAAAGGCGGAAACATCTGTAAATTATTTCACTTCGTGTAAACGTCCGACTTTTACGCCGCCGAGGCCGTCTTATTACCATTATTATTATTTTAATTTTCTTTTTTTTTCATGGTTGATTTATTCAGCAAACAACAGAGAACGTTTTAATGACTTTATCGTTAATTTACCAGTAAATCCTGTTTCGGCGACGTGCGACGGTGACGACAACGACGTCAAAGAGTACCAAATGTACACCACGAGGACTGTTTTGTCTGCACGCCATCGCCACCTCCATACTACTGTCAATATTTAGAATTTTTTTCTCCTCTTTTTCAGTTCACTCTTTGTACACAAGTGAATCGATATTTCAATTGCACGATAATAAGCAACGTATATAGATTATAGAGTGTCGATGCAGACACATTGACGTTTTTGTTGTTTTACTAAATATTATTATTTTATTTTCAACAAAAATGTAGCCATTAAATTGTGGCTGCCGAGGTGATAACAAAGACAAGAAGGTAGTAAAAACACAAAGAAAGTAAGTTCGATAATTATAAAAAAAAAAAAGAAACTTTTCGACATAAAAAATGTCGCAAAACCACGGACCACAGACATTTTTAATATTAATTATTTTTTATAGAACTAAACTTCTGTACTTTATTAATTACCATTGCAAATGAAATATAACCCAACATAACTGTCCGATTATTATTTTAAAGTTTAATGATAATGGCAGACATATAAATTGCTTATCGTAAATTTAATAATATAATCAATACGTTTTTTAATTATCTATAAATTATAAAAAGTAACATAAATTGGATACGGCATATTTACGTGGTAGTATAATATACGGACAACGGAGAGTTAATAGTTGAGATAAAAGGTTAAAATAAAACGTAAACGATCACACCAAATGGTGAGCTCAATTTGAGCTTGAAAATATAATAACAATATGAATAAAGTAATCGGGTACTTAACACATGTTATAGATAGTTGTAATTCTTTAACTAGATACCTACTACTTAACCAACTAATACGTCATGTCTATGGCTATGATTTTAGTGTTTATTTTGAAGTCGTTTTATTCATACTTCCTGGTGTATTGATGGATAAGCGCATCCATATTTTATAGTTTTTTAGTGCATTAAATTTAAAGCCCTACTCATATCACTAAGACGCATAATATCAATAAAACGCTGAACAAACTATGGTTCAGGTAATACACACACACGCATATTTAAATATAAAAATTAACATAATTTATGTTTGAATATATAGTATCTTTATAATAGATAAATAGGTACTGAAAAAGTATGACTTTGAGTAGGGTTTTATACCTACCTTTAGAAAGATATATTATAATGCTCTAATACATTACATTCACAAGCAATCCATTTACGCAACATTAATTTTTGTGCCATACAAATAGTAAATATATACTAATAATTTTTTTTTTCATTGCTAAGACATGTAAAATGATACAATTCGATATTTCATTCATATTTAGGTATACTGTACTAGTTATTCATTGGTAATGATATTAAGATAAAAAAAGTCGTAGTAGATAGGTATATAATAATATTATGTAAATTTGACCTTATTACAAATTTCTTTGTTCACATATTCAAAATAAAATATTATTTTACCTCTTGTCATCAGTTAAATATTTTCGAATTATTAAAAAGATTTTAGTATTAAAAGTGTCATATAAACAAGCAAAATTACTGCAACTAACAAGTAGATAGTAACTGTTTTGTAGAGTCATAGAAGGTATAATATAGTAGATAAGTATCTGCAAAAAGTAAGTAAATTATATTTAACAGAAAGTGTTACCTTAAATGCAATATGTTTTTATATTATATTTATAAGTCTACCGATGTATTATGAAGGAGTTACAAACATTTACAAAACTTGTTCCATTATTATATTATGAAAAATGTACATTAAACATTAATGGTATATCTTATTATAATGTACTAAACTAAACTGTTGTTGTTAATTGTTATTATTGTTTCTTATCAGTGATATATTATTATTATTAAAATAATATGTTTGAATATATTTTTAAAAATTAAGTAAGAATATTAAACATTTAATTTCTCGAATAAAAATAATAGCCAGGACTAACTGTTGAAAATGTGTAATTAAATATAATATTACACAATGAATGCATGTAAGCTCCGCCACTAGTACTTTCTTTTGGCGTAAACTACAAAAAAGGAAAAAAACAGGTAGAATTGAATTTATGTACACTCCGCTAGTTTAAAATCAAGTAACGGTATATAAAATGAGTATAATATAATATTATTATGAAAAAAAAATCATGATTTTTATAATAATAATCGTTCTCATTAAATAGTAGTTAGGTATGAGTAATATGTAAGATAAATAAAACTTAAAAATAAAAATCATAATAAATAATTGTAATAATTATAAAATATGTTACCTAAATATATTTTATGATTATTTTTATGTTATCTATGTAAAGTTATGTTATGTTTTGAAATATAAACTAAAATGATGTGATACAAACGGTAGATATCCTAAGTCTAATATAAATCCATTATTACCTATAACTATAATAGCGTTCCCAAACACTATCAATTTTTTTTAAATTTTTTGTTTATTTGATTGAGATATACTAAAAAGTTTTACATGAGTAAGGCCTTAACATCGGCGGAGTTTCCATATACCCATTACAGGTAAGAAAACTGGCTAAGTTGTAAATCGTCCTACAAATAGGTAATAGTGCAAATTAATGTCTTCCTTTAAATTAAAGCATAACCACTGTACACCTTTTATTAAATTCCCCATTCAGTAATTTTGTGACTTGTTCAAAAATATATATTATGATCGCCACAGTAATAAGATACCTAAAAATGTATTACTTTAATATGCCTGCTGAAATTATTTTTGCCCGTTACGGAGTAAGATTAACAATGATGGTAGGTATTCTATTCGATATCGATAGTTGGTATCTCAATTGCTTTATAGAGAAAAAGGTTTCCTACAAAAAGTTTTTATTCTTTAGATGATTAAAGAATGGGTTTTCAGATGGGAAATTGTCCACGGGGTCTCGGTCTCCATTGTGTCATCAGTTCAATTCTACTCCGCTTGTCAATTTGAAAATTGCAAACCTTAGTTTCTGGGTTTCTTACAAAAAATATTATTTGGAGGTATTATTGCTAAATATTATACACTTGCCCTTGTGTTATTATTATTCAGTCTATAAAACCAATAAACAATATGAATTATTTTAAATAAGATTAAAAACTAAATTTAAATCGATTTACAAAAAAATTATTATTTGGATGCAACAGCAACACAATTTAAACAATAAAATATAATATACTGATATTTTTCGTCGTGTAATTATTACTTGTAGAACAATTTTATTTTATTTTGTTGCTACTAAGTTTTTCTACTTCCTGAATGGTTAGAAGGAAAATATGCGTTCTTGATTTTCCTTAAATACTTGGTTAAAAAACTACAGCTGTTACTACCGCCACTGAACCATGAACTGTACTTTTCATTTTTTTTTTTTTAATAATTTTAAATGAACTGTGATTTCATTTTTTTTACCTTTGAAAGAACAAAAGAATTTTTATAAATAATAATAATGCAATTCAATTCATATCTATCTTGACACACTTTTCTTAAATATTATAAGCTTATAACTCAAGAACAGATCAACCTATAATTGTTTCAAATTTAACATTGAATATTCATGTTTATCTATGTGAATAAATTTCAAAGTCAACTACTAATAAAATCTATAATACACAACATGTTAACAAAAAAAAAATAATAATTAAAATAGTCAAGATAGTACCAGTATGCGTAAGGATAATAGTTTAAAACTCTAATATTGTCGTTATACATACCTTATTCGTATTGACGTACCTATTAAGAACAATTTGATAGAAATACTTGGGACTTGAGTCGTCATATCAATAGGTAATTCTTTTTTAAATATCCATTTTGAATATAAAAACTCTTAAACTTCCGTTGATTGAGAGCATTAAAACAGGTTTATGAGTCTATGTGTCTGTTATTTTCTTTATATAGGAAATCTTTGTTAGCCACTATAGGTCAATTTACACGCAATTACTGCATTTTGTAGCTTTAAAGGTTCTCCCTTTTTATAAAACGCTATTTATTGACCGCTTAACCTCCAACCGACCAAACTGGTCCACGGCCGAAAATACTTTATAATGAACCCTTCCGTCCCCACATTTGGTATGTTTCACACTAATCCTTATATTCATTTGTCCCAAATATTTAGGTTACTCACCCTACTCAGAATTGGATTACGTTAAATAAAGTACGTTGGACAAAATTAAAGAAAAACGTGGTTTGAAAATTACAGAAAACAATGTGGTTTTTAAGTAAATAATAATTTTAATAATTCAGTTACCTAGTAGTTTCTCAAGTGAAACATCATAAATTTTTCGTGTGGCAGGTGAAATATTCAACTAAAAAATAATATGTACGTTGTCATGAGATACGATTTTTTTTTTGTTTCAAGCAAAATAAAATATTTCAAACAATTTTCTTGAGAAAATATTGTTTTACAAAAAACAAATTTAACATATTACAACGGAAAATCCATATATTTTTGCTTGGAAAAATTTTGAATATTTTGATTTTAAATACCTGAAGTAAATGTTCGAATATCCGTGTGATTTAAATTGGAATTGAAAAACATTTAGTTCTAATCCATTAAATTGTAATCGTTATACATTATCTAAAAGATTATATTTGTCAAATAGTTAAGTGGGGTGCCACCTTCTCAATATCTAAATCTTATAATTCTGCAAAAGTTTATCTTTAAAGTACAACATATTATATCAAAATTTTAAATTTTAATAAATATATTATAATGCTTCAGAATAATAAATTAAAAACATTTACCATCGTTAAAAAACTTAAATAAACGTTAAATTTAAAATAAAGAATAGATACCAAAATATTACTTACTCAAGTATTTAAAATCATAAACACTATATTTTTTCAAATACAAAACTAGAACGGTAAAAAAAAATGAAATTAATCGGGTTTCCGTTACGAGGGTAGTTTTAACCAATAAAATATGGTTTTATAACATTTAACGTTATTGGTCTTAACTTTTTACAGGAAATTTAGTATTGTGTTCAATTGATGTGGCGTTAATGTCCTAATATGTATTTTTTGTTTAGTTTAAATTTTTCAACGTAAATGATTCTACAAGTATGTTCGAATTCATGGTTGTTATACAAACAAGACTCTAAAAAGAATAATGGTTAGTCCATAAAACCATGGTAATCGTGCCGAACAATACTACATACCAGGGGTGGTCAAACTACGGGTATCGCCATAGACTCATATGCGGTGCCGGCCGCATGTTTAAAAAATTATTATAACGCGATCGCCAATGTGCGGTATACATAATAATATTATCATTTATTCACATAGGACATAGGTAGTTATCGCGGTGTTCCGCAGTACAATCAAATAGTTTTAATTTTCTGATGTGGAGGTTAATATAATATTGATTATAGTAACTGTTTAATAGCAAAAGTATAAGTCCATAGTCTATACACGACTAAAATGTCGGTTTCAGAACTACCTCTTAACCTTTATCACAATAATTAATCTGCCGGTCATATAATATTTACAGTACCTACCTACCTACACATTTAAAAATCTTAACGGAATCCTAGTTTCATTTCCTTCAACTCGGAGGTCATGAGAGATAGTCATGTATTTTTATTATATGCATTCAAAAGCAATGATAAATAATATTATCATAATATCCGAAAAACTCTTCCGATCGGAAATAATTGAAACTGCAGTGTGATAAACATAAATTATTACGATACCTACATATTATACACAATATCATTTTATTTACAAACTATCGGTTTTTAATGACGTATTTACAAACGATTTTCAAGATTCGATACAACAGAAACACAGACTGTTTTTTAAGTATAAGTAATTCTGGAATAAATCTATCGAACTATCTTATTATTTATAGTGCATTTTAAAACTCATGATGGATACGTGATTATACTCTGTGGATTGGTAAACTGGGTGAACAATTTCGGAATAGTTACATAGTTTAATCCAGAAAATGAATATTTAGTTTTACCGGTACGATAAACATAGACATCACATTCGTATAAAACGACATTATAATAATATAATTTGGTATCGACATATTGTTGACATATTTTTAAGATGTTTTTGATATTAAAGAAGTAAAAAAAAAATGATTTGAGTTCACTGCAATTAATATTTATCAATTTATCGAGCATTGCATTTTTGAATACCGGAATGTATGCCAAGCATATTGCATGTACCTAAAAACTATTAATTGTTATATTAATATGATTATAATATAGGATTATTAATATTTTAATAATTGCATGTACAATATCTTCGTAAAAACATTTTTCTCTCCATGTAAGAAGGTTCAAATAATTGTATTTAAGTTGTAACATTCAATGGTAAATTCAATTTAAATAAATTCAAAATACAAACGCAGCTGCGACCCAGGCGCATTTTTAAGCAATAACTTATAAATTCAAAAATATTTGTAGTAAAATCACGCATGGGTGTACCTAATTTATTATTTTAATATTCCTATATTTATCAAAACTTTTTTTAAAACATTACTTTCATTTATTATAATTATTTTAATTTATCAATCACTTCAGTAGATTAATAAAATATTAAATGCATCTAAATAATATAGTTTTGAAAGTTAATAAATCTGATTTCTTTCAAACGTAAGTACGAAGCTCGTTTATATACTTAATACTATTAGATGGAAATTGATTTATATAAAATGTTATATTTTTTACGATTGCTTATAGTTGAAGATTGCTTGTAACTGCCATTACCATAAATACGAAAATAAGTTATATTATAATTTTTAAAAATATAAACAGCAACTAAATTTTAAATTCAAAAAATAATATTATAACAAATTAATGTTTGTCAAAATAAAAAACATAGATAGTACATAATTTCAAAAGTATACCAACGAGATAGATATATTTCAATATAAATATAAATATGATTTAAATGAAACGTTGTTTAGCTATTTAATTAATGAAGCTTACATAGGTAGGTATTTCACTTTTAAGAAACTTCAAAGAGTTCACATTTTTAAGAACCTCTAACCACATTCAATCATAATTATATTACTTTTATAGTAAAAACTTTAAATTCTCTGTTGGATAATTTATGCTTTGTGTATGATAAGTAAGAATTTGATTTAATCTTACAATTAAGAGCTAACAATTCTAATCGTGTACAAAAACAAAACAAAAAATACCTTGAAATCATTCATTTTAAAATAATTTACATTTTTAATTTCGTAACAACTACCAAAAGTCGGATATAAGTCGACGGACATTGTATATGATTTTAATAAATAATGCAATAAGTTTAAATTATATCATTATTAAAAAACAAATATTAAAATAATTTTCAAACTAGTTTTAGGTATCGAGTTAAATGTCAATAGTGTAATATAACAAAAGGTATATTTATTATATAATAACTTCCACTTTAAGATTAGTGTGTGAATGTACCTACAAATTTAGTAAATAAGGTTTTTAAAAATAACACTGCTCCATAACAATTTATTTCAAGGATAAAATATAAACGTGTTCCGAGAAATGGTAATTAAAACTATTCAGAGTAGTTCTTAGAAAATTTCATTCTGAAAATTGTAAATTGAGCCATTGGGGTGAGGATCTACGACGTTATAACATAATTTCACATGAACGTAATATTTTCATTGCGGAATTTTATCCCTCCCCCCAAAAAAAAAAAAATCAAGTATTACATTACAATGTAATTATAGTCTTAATAACATATAGGTGATATTAATATTAAGAGAGGTATTTTAAATTATAATAACTAACACGAATCTCAAGTATTGTCATAATAACTATAATTATTGTCAACATGTCGAACATGGCATGAAAAAATTTGGTTTTATG
Organism: Myzus persicae; assembly: GCF_001856785.1. Taxonomy (NCBI): domain Eukaryota; kingdom Metazoa; phylum Arthropoda; class Insecta; order Hemiptera; family Aphididae; genus Myzus; species Myzus persicae. Next base: position 105,555 of record NW_019103792.1, read on the forward strand.
TTTTTGTTTAGTTTAAATTTCGTACGAGTATAATACAGTAATATTGTTCAAGTCGATCTACTTAAATGTGCTTTCAAAGACGATAACGGTATATTGAGGTACTTAGGCTAGTGCAAAAAAGCGAAGTATTGGCCAAACTCGTAAATGTGACGGGGAGGGGGGCAGTAAAACCCGTCATGTTCCGGGTCCGATTGGACCTGATAGAAAATTAATTTTGTCTGAAATAATCAAATAACATAATATTATTTCACCCTTAGATTCGTGAACTCAACTAGCTCATTGTGACATCCATATCATTTTTAATCAATTATTTTTTTAATATTAATTTCAAGTAACATATTCGTTAGGTACCGAGCAACAGCGAGTGGATAAAAAAAAGAGTAAGGTTGTTAGCTTAACGATGAAGTGTGTATTTTTAACAACTGACATGGGTCGTCCCTTTTGGACCAGTATCTACATATAATATTATAAAAAAAACAAAACGTTTGAATATATATTGTTTTTTAAATTTCGGATAAAGTCTATTGTTTTCGATAAAATCGTAAAATAACCGGATAAATGTAAGCAAAGGCACCGGGGTTTCTCTTTTAAAATAAAAATAAAACCTTGACCATTTTTTGGTTAACCAAAATCCGATTTGATCTTTTTTTGGATTCGACGATTTATCATTTCTTTCAATTTCAAAGATACCCGCTCAACTATAGAGTATATCAGCACTTTATTTTATTGAAAGACAAGTTTATGCCTCCCGCTCTTCATCACGTGGGTTGACTACAGGAAATTTGATTTATTATATGCTATATAGTAAATAATAATATGATACGTATGTAAATAAGATCTTTTGGATAAAAAAAATGTTCACTATATGTTAATATTTCATTGAAAACAAATCAAACCTTTTCCAATTCAACTGGTTAAACCTAATTTATCGTCGACACATGCAATACATTTTTTTTTACGTTTTCCACATATGAAAACACTTGTACTATAAACTATACATGATTGAACACTCAAACAATGACGAAGTACGACCTAACTAAAATAAAATAAATAACATACATTTGAGTAATAAATTCAAGTTGCAACTAATTGTTTTATATTTATGTAGTACCTATACACGGTTACAGACCGCTTAAATTATTTTAGCTGATACGACAAAATAACTGTTAATGTATAACTGTAAATTTAATAATTTTTGAATTTAAATTAATTAAATGTGATTATTGAACCACTTGCAAAACGCATATTGAAATATATAGGTATTAAAAAAAAACACTTATTAAAAGATAGACTGAAAAATTATCTTAAGAGTGTTGAATTCTAAGACTATAAGAGTAAAATTGATAAATAATAATCAGGCATTTTGATTTTACTTACCCACACATTCATTTTATTTGGTTAATACCTATATGATTTTAAAAAATATATTAAAAACGAAATCGATCGATAACAAAATTGATATTCGGGTCACTCTATATAGGTATTGAGTTATTTTCAAATAATGTCTACCGATTATTTTTTTAGTTTTAAAATTCATGTTTTATTATACTCATTATTTTCGCTTTCTAAGCACTTACAATTAATGAAACTACTTAAAAGAAAAAAAAATAGTAATAGTAGGATATTACATCCTTGGAATCGATTTTTTAAGTGATTGACTTATTATTGATTGTAAATAAATATAAATAAAACACAGCCTCGTCCGATATGTGTGAAATAAGAGCCCAAATTCTACGTACTGGTGGATGGTATCTTATCATTTAAAAAATTACTCAGTATTGTTTAGTAAAAAAAATTATTATTATTATTAGTATAACTTCTAAAAATTCAGAGTTTATACTACATTAACTTGTCATTTATATTATGGTACATATTAGGTAGAATTTAAGGTGAAAGAAGGAATGCAGTTGAAAATTGCATCACTAAAGAATTATTAGTGGGTTAGAAAATAATACGTGGTAAAGGAGGTTGATGATAACATTCCGAATTTATTGATGGAATACTGTAGTTGGTACAACTACACATCACATGGTATAACCCTTCTCAAGATTAAACACGGACATGTGTAACATTCTTAGAGTGCTATATTGAACTTATCAAATATATAAAAAGAAACATTTTTATCAAAAATCTACTATTGATATTTCAATCTCAGAGAGCATACAACCGAATTTTTCTGCAATGTATTAAATAATAGCTTATATACCGACGACGGTACATTATAATATTTAGACAAGCTAACTTTACATTACTTCACTGTCCAACATTATGTCGTACAAAATGGGTATTGAATAGTATAGTATGTTTATGAAAAGACTTTGGAGTATTAATTTAATTCATAATCCAAATTAAAAACGGATCAACATCTCTATTTTTAGGCTTATAACATTCTACCCATGTTCTCCGTGCAATACCGATACAAAGTTATTTAGTGCAATAACTAATAATTGCTTCTATATCGATGTCGTTTCATTCATTTATGTGATTGAAGTTGATACGGGTTTACAGGGTACCTATTATACGTACATTAAAGTTAGCTATCATTTATAATACCTTCGAGGATAAGTAAATAATTTAATATCAAAGGATAGCAATAATACTATGAAGTTTATGTTGGGAAATTACAAATAGCTACAGGGCTACCTACTAAGTTCTTAAAATTCAGTTCATCGATCGCATAGTCTTCAAATATTTTAGACATTAAAATTATTTTGATTATTACTAGGTACACTTCTAAGCATGATACATGGAAAAAAAATAGTTTGCTTTGTAAACAAAATATATCGAAATATGTAATATTTATAGATTTCGAATGTATAATATGGCTTACAACTTGTAATTTTTTTTTCGTCTGTCGTCACGCTTTAGAGCAGAATAGTAGAGATCATATAGAAACGTGCATCATCGTTAAAACATTCCACAATAATTTATGTAAGTAATCATTTTCAATAAACAATCGAATTTAAAAATTATTTACACTAATTAACCTATTTATATATATTTATTCTCCGTTTAAAATGACTGGAAATGTCATATAAGGTTCATCGTAAGTTGTATTCGTAGCAATTTAAAAATATCCAAAATAAACTAACACAATTTTTTTCAAAGCATTTGAAGTCAAAATGTTGATAAAATTCGTCAAAATCAGTGAAATACGTAATTTTTGTTTAGAGTTGAAACAAATCCATAGTGCCTATTTTAAAATTTTAATACCTAAGGTTTGACAAAGTAATACAGGCTATAATATAGGTACCTAACTATGGTTGCTATAGTATTCTATTATCAAAATATTTAAAATTAGTTTACATAAGTACACTTCAGACTACAAACGACTGATTAAAAAGAAAAAAATTTACAACGATTTTGATTTTAATAACTGTTATTTCTGAAAATGATGTAGAATTTATTATCCTACTTAGGTACGAATAGGAAAATTATTTAACTTGAAATAAATTCTAATAGTGGTATGAAATATCCTTAAAAATAGAGGCTAACTACTTCATTTACTACAGCAGAAATATAAATGTATGATAAAATATAACTAGGTAGTAATGACAGATGATTTCCACCCAGAATAGTTTTACATGCCAATTGATTCATTATTGAATTCAAATTAAATATTTCAGTGAATAAGTGATGAACGAGGTACACTCGATATCTATAACTATTATACAGCAGAGCGAGTTCTCACTTTTTTCTATCAAATCTTAATTCTTTCCCTTGTTTTATTTTTGTTATTATTAAAAAATGCATTTTATAATTTTTATTGATTTTGATGTTTATACCAATATTTCAATTAAATTAAAACAATTGACTTCAATTAAAAATGTAATCAACAGCTACAACAATGAAGCTCTAAACTTGAAAATAAAAATAAGAACAAAATGTTTAAAAATGAATTTCAAATCATTTACGAACATCTAAATGACCCCTTAGCTGTTGTCCTTTTTGTGTTTTGTTTACACAAAACAAACTAATAAATAGTACACAAGTGCACAACAATGTAACGGACCCTCAAAGTTGATCAAATTTCATTTCCATAAAAGGTCTATGTTATATTCTTCCAGAAAATCTTTGTCTCAAATTATTCTTATTAAAAGTGCGCCATTGTATGAGTGTGGTTTATAAACGCTCTTAATAAATTCGAGAAGAAATGAAGGGAAAAATTCTCCTATTACTCTTGAAAGCAAAAATATAAGTAAATAAAAACAATACAATGTATTTTTTTTTCTAAACAAACATACACACACACACACACATATATATCTTCATTCCATCACAAAAGAACCTAGCTTCTAAAGTTTTAATGGCATGAAAAAAAATTTAAGGCGGAAAAAATGCGATAGGTTACGTTTTATTACTGTATCAACGGAAAAAAGTGCAAACACCTATTAAAATGAAAACTAGGTGGAAATCGGATCGTTTGTTACATCGATCATTAGTAAAACCCATAACGAAAACAGATAAAAATGGTCGTATTTTAATGTCTCAAAAACCATCTTTTACCTTAAGCCTGCGTCTACAGAGCGTATACGAAATCGTATAATATTATATGTCATGGGTGTGTAATGGAAAACTAGCAAAACAATTTCATGTACTGAAAATTTAAATCATCAGTAGCGGGGGATGGATAAATAAGTTTTGAAAGGGATTTAGAGAAAAGTTTTTCTATCACGCAGTAATTGGTTTATAGTGAGGGAAATGGGCTTTCGTGGCGGCTTAAAAGATATTCGCAACAGTTGCATCGAATTGTCTTCGACTTTATGTCGATATACATGTATACCATACATTCTTCTAATATTCAATGGTACTTATCCATTGGATAATGGTAAATATTACAAAAGGGATACCTATTCAAAACTTTTTTATTGTCATTATATTGATGTAAAGGAATATTATTACTTAATATAGTCGCAATACGTTCAAACAACGAGGATGATGATATACAATATTTGTGCACTTGATCTCTTGGGATATCCAATTTTCATTTCATATTAAAAGAACTTTATTTTCATCAATATTCTTTTTGCAGTACATCAACAAAAGGAAAGAAAAAAAAATGTATAAAAAAACTTGCAATATCTTAAAATATAATTATTGTTCTCACATAATATTATTACAAAAATACCATTTAAATGTGCATATTAGTATTGTTACATGATAAAGTTACATATGAAAGTCTAAACTTCTATGAATTTTTAATTTCTTAACAGAAACAGGGTACTTATATTATAAAAATATATATGCTTAAAAACCGTTTAAAGTTGAAATTAGAAAATTTAAGTGCCCGCATAATATGACGTGCTCCCTTCTATGCTCATCTAAATTTCAAATGCTTTTAAGTAAATAAAACCCTTTAATTCAATATTTTGTATTCATATTCCAAAATGTATGTGAATCGTGTACTCTACTGTAGGTTATAAAAGCTAAAAATATAACATAGTTCATCATTTAATAATAATTATAGTTAATGTAATGGTTTAAACAACAAACGTGTAAGGGTTATATGCTATGTGAAAATAACTTGTGTGAAAAATAGTTCAAAAACCTGTAATAACCTCATAACCCTAATAAAATTTATTGTATTGTGCGTTTTAATATATAGATTATTAAATAGAAAATCACTATATAATATTTCTGATTTCCAATTAAATAAAATTTTATTTTATTTTATAATATAAATTTTGTTTAATATTAAATGGTTACGGAACATTGAAAAAATGACTTCTACTGGCTTACCACGGTCACTATAATATATTTTACCAGTGAAATAGAAAAATACGTTGTAGTGTGTTTATATAATACGAAACCAAATTCTCACTTCCTGTTGACTTATACCTACAATATACTATGGTAATGCTTGAAACATCACATCATACAGGGGGTATTAAGTTCTATTGAAGGAGGATTAAAATGAAAGATAGTTATTTTATACAAATACAGCCTTAGAGAAAACGAAAACCAATTACGCCACTAAATCACCATTCCCTAATTCCTACACATTTAATTTTTTTATTACATCTATCAAATGTTTATCATAATGAGATGAATAAATTCCAACTAAAATATTACCAACAAATGTAATTAAATTGAATTAAAAAACCCATCGTTTTCTAGTCCACGTCATACTAAAGTTCAAAAATAACAAATTTGACACCCATAGTTATTTTATTATTCTACCCATATGAATTCAAATGATTTTTTTCATGACATTAAGAGTTATTGAGTCTATTGAGAGTTATGATTAATGAAGATATGGTTTCATGGAATGTCGTAAATTATATCCATGATACTGGGGAAGCTGAATATATCCACCATGCTGGATAATGATAAACAATTATTATGAACAAGATAAATTATTATGTTTTAGAGCCCGTGATAAATAAAATAATTATTTATAGCAATATATTCTAATGAAAATCTGCCTTTAAACAAACATAATAGTAATTTAAAGTTACACGATGTCTTAAAATTGGTGGTAAATAAAATTTAACTTCGTTTTTAAAATTTATTTGACGAAACATTTGATGCATACAACTAACTATAACTGAAATATTTAACGCTTTCATTAATAAAATGTTTGAAAAGTAGCACTAAATGACTAAATTAATTCGATTATATAATTTGTAATTAAATACTAATAATGAAATTGATTATTCAATGAAAAGTAAAATAAGAAGAAATCATTTATTAAATACCAATTAAAAATTTAAATTAAAGAAAGACTCATTATTTCACTTTCAATATTAAGGGAAGAATAAATGTTTTTCGTTAATTAAAACATTATTGCAATTCTAGCTGCGCTCCTCAATAAGTTACGTCTAGATTTTTATACGTATTGAGTACAAACTATTACTCCTAGGTACCTATTTGATCTATACAATTTTAATGTATGTGTGTATTTACTACGGTTCCACTACAAAATATCCCGATAAAAATATCCCGGTCGAAATATCCCCGACAAAATATAATACTATATAACCTTTATTATAAAATTTCGAACAGGCATTTATAAAATCAATAGCACATAACTTAGTATTATAAAAAGTACCTATAATAATTTTTGACGAAAAACATAACATTTTAATATGTTTTAATTAATATTTTTGTATTTTATAAATGTATTAATATCTATATAGTCTGTAACTTGTTAAAAGGTTAAATTTTGAGCTAATAGTTACCCGGGATATTTGTAAACAGGATATTTTGACATTCGATATTTTTGTGGGGATATTTTGGCATAGGGATATTATGAGCTGTTTATATTTACTACAATCGAACACAGCCTACATACAATGAACCATTAGTATTTTATATTTAATGTGTTATACAATAGTTCAACTATTATTTTTTTTTAATTTTGAATATTCTTAGAAAAAACCAATTATTATAAAAACTATTACAATTAACGTTCAAAAAATCAAAACAAATAAACTACACCATCCGTTTGAAAAACGTCATATCCAATTTGTGGTTAAGACAAACAAGTTATGAACCCAATAAAATGGTCAAATACTCGAGTTAGTAAGACAAATTCTCAGAAGTTAAATCGACACAATCAAACTTGCTTGAAATTCAAATACAATATATTTTAAGACCGAAGAGAATGACCATATCTCTACTCTACAATCAAACACGTACGCAGGTGAAACCTAACCAAAAAGATTTCAGACGGTATGTGAAAAAATCGTTGCTTAACCGGAAATGTAAGACACGTAATGGCTATATCTTCACAGTTTAACGAAATTTTATTTCGAAATGGGCCTGTAAACTATTATTTTTTCTCTAAACTAATATGGAGTTAACGCCACTACAGACATACATATATATGTATATACATATATATATATGTATGTATACATTCGTGTTTCAGTAGAAAATAACATTAGGAAATTCTTGAAAAAGGAGGACGATAAAACACGAGAACAATAGATGAACGCTTATTCTTTTTTCCTTATTACTATCCTAGGGAATAATTTCCACTACGTTGTAGATTCAAGTCTTCACCTTAGATATGATGGCCATTCGCTAAGTACGCATCATTTCATATACTTTTAGTGAATAACTATTTTTTATTCGTTTCAAACATTATACACTCAGATTTACACATTAAAAATGATTTTTATTTTTACAACATTTTATAAAAATTTACATTTCTCGGACGTGGTATCATTTCAACTTAACAGCTGTACGGCAGTAAATATATCTTATGTTTTATACAAACTAAAACTCGTTTAAGAGCTAAAACAACTTTATATTTATTAATAATTTACAATTTTCCCCAGCCCATTAATAACACAAAAATATACTAATTCTATGAACTAGAAAAGTGCAAATGCAGTTCAGTAATCGTGCATCTCCAATACCTGATAAAAATTTAAAATATTAGAAAAACTTTATCTCAACTTTATCATGGACAAATACCATTTAGGTATTTTGCTGTAAAATAAACTGGGTGACTATTTAAAGCACACATTCGTTATCTCGAATAGCATAAAGGTTTCTGAAAATATTAGTTTTTACATTATTTAAAATGTAGTTAAGTATTCGGAGAGTTATTGTAAAACACCTTTTTTGTTATTATATTATGCTTAACTGTTCGTTATTTCTATTTAACTTTGAGTCATATGCTTTTTTAAATGACAGCAAAGATTTTTGATATCATATTCAAAAGAATGGTGTGGAAATTTGAGAATTTGAGAATTTAAAAATATAAAAATCGAATTTCGATGAAGTCATCAATAAATTTGTCATAAATATTTAAAGTTTGATGAGCAAGGAAGTGGATTAACATTTTAATGGGTACCCATGTGCCGTTCCGCTCAGCCCATCTATAATTTAAACAATTATTAGTTAAAACAAATTAACTACTCGTTCAGAATTTAATTTTTATACATACAAATATTATAAAAATTATTCTCAGAAAAATATACTGAAATAAAAAATAAAAACGCATGTAAAAAAAAAATGAAAAATATAACGATAAAAAATATAAATTGTTTTGTTAATTATTTTTTTTAACTAATTCATATTATTTCAATAAATTTTTTCTAAATTGTTAATCAAATTCGAATTAATGAGTGCTTAGCGGTAAGAATTATTGTGTATATCGGTTACAACTAATAAAACACTCTTGACCTACAATTCAGCGTTCATTTTTATAAACTTGATACAGATATAATAACATGCAATGTGTCAGATTAGTATTTTGTTTCGTGTTTATTCTACAGATATCGTTATCAATGAAATGATTTCTATTTTTCGAATACGATTTAAAATATTCACAACAAATACTCGACACTTGAAATGATTTATCAATATTTAATTGTACGTAATATATATTTATCATGTACCGATAAATTTTCGTTTTATACCTTCATTTAAGTATTTTTTTACATTTAATCAATAAAAACTATTTAATGTATTTGTATATTTACATATAATTAAAAAAGTCAACAACTCTAATAACTCATTATTAAAATAATTGTATAGTTGTTTGTGATTTTTCAACCCATAGCTTCATGTTATACAGCGATCTCACGTAAAACAATAAACTGAAGATGATAAAATAGCACATGTCTCATTTTTAAGAAAACCTAAGGTTAGTTTAAATATTATTATAGGGAATAATTATTATAGGTGTCACACTTTTAAATAATAGTTTCAAACAATAGCAAATTTTAACAATATTGTGATTAATATTATGACACATGTACAATCGTAGTAAAATTAGAAACGGCCGATTGCTTTTCCAATTTTATAGTTAATATTTCATTAAAATCTCGACAAATAAACTAACACATTTATTTATTTATTCGATTAGCGCTCTCATCAATTTCTAAATACTATGGTATAGTACTTAACTTATAAGTAATTCGAAACAGTTGACCTTTACTGCATATCAATTAGAACAAAATTACATGTAAGCCGATGAAATTTGAATTTTTAATTAATTTTAAAGTACCAATCATCAAAATACACTGTCTATAGTACTTTTAATAAACAACATAATTTTACAGTATTAAATTTACATTCATAGTTATTTATTTATGGATCTTTCAATGGATTTATTTCTCTTCATAACCATTAGTGGATATGTAATACAATTTAAAATTGCTTTGTTCGACCAAGGTTTCTCATTAGATAAGAATAATCCAAGAGTTGAGAAAATGAATAATAGCAACATAATGTAGAGTATAAAATAATAAATATCATACGGCTATTATACTAAAAATAAAAAATAAATACATAGTAAATAAAATAAGAAATATTTAAATTGAATAGAATGTGGCAATAACTAATACTGTTCGGATTTGGTGTAACCCTTAAATATGGTTAAATGAACATATCGTAAGAATAAATTATTCATTAGGCGCCTAATCTATAGCTGTGTGGTGGGTACTTTCAAAATAGATTTTATAAAATAAATATAAAGGTGTAAACTTACAGTATGGAGTGGAAAACGTAAAAACAAGAAATCACTACAAAACGGTTCAGATTTACTTCAAATTCGTTAAATAGTAATTATTGTTTGCAGTTTTCACATACCCACGCCAAGTATTTAATTATGATACAGTCGTGCAAACTTCAAAGTAAAATATTTTCAAATTCTAACTTTCTAAATATTTATTAACGTTTAACGCGATTACCAAAATAACATGGATTACAATATTATTACCTAATTTATGACTATATAATAATAATAATACAATGTTAGCTATTTAATACTAGTTTTTAACTTGATGTCCAAGATATTAATCTTATGGGAAACGATTTGTAATCTCTACAACAAAAAATAATTACAATTACAGTACACCGTTCAACTTCTCTGAGTCGAGTGAACTTTGACAACGGTTCGTCATAGTATAATGGTAATAATTGCGATGTTCTATAGAATTATATTATCATCTATACGAAGTGAAATTTTATTTTGTTACACTATGTGTAACACGGAGTAACGTATAGGCAATATAGGTACATTACCGTGCTAAATAAATAATATAATGATAACACGATGTCGTCATCATTGAATAAAGATTACCAAAATAAGTTATAAGTATATTATTATTTTCATCAAATCTATAAATTTCTAAATTTCTAAATTCTAAATTCTAAATTTTATCATGATTTTGTTCTTTTCCCAAGTACCTACATAAGATTATTTTTCAACTGCGAATGTTTTTATTGGAAATCGTATAGAGTATAGACCATTGTTTATACTCATATAAAACTTCATCAAACCATAATATATATTTATGTAGGCTCGAATATCTACACATTTTTATGACAGATAAATACTCGCCTTTACGTTAAACAGGACTGTGCAAACGGGTGAGCACGACTCACGGTCATACGATTAAATGATAAGAAGTATATTAATAATGTTATTATGGTGGACTGTATTATTCATTATATTATAATAAAAATAAAATACATAGAACTGCATTATCGAGTCGATCACTCTAACAAAGTATCATATAGTTAATTACTAATGTGATATTTTAATAAAGTTTTAAACATATAATATAATACAAATATTGAAGTCTGACCTGGTCCGAAACCATCACGTTTTCCGCCCGAGTCAAACGGCCATTTGGCCCGCAGCCTTATCCGGGTTGGCGTTTGACAAACACACCACAAAATCTAGTTGCTACAATGTGGTAAAAACGATGGCCGTATACACAAGTTTAAAAACACTACAGATCGGTGTGTAACGCAATACATAAGTACGATAAGGAGACCGGAATGCACCATGCAATTGTGCACATCGCGTGTGAATAAAAAAATCCGTGTACAGCAAATGGTGCCGAAACACGAAGCGCCTTTGTCAACGACACACAAGAACCGATCGGCGGTCTTAACAACACAGGCGGGTAATGACTAGTAGTGGTGGCATTATCGTTAGTCGATACCGCGGTCGATGTCAACGGTGACTGCTTGGATCCTGGTAATCGACCGCGACCGTGCAGGTAACACCTCATACTATTCTAGGCAAGCAATGCGTGTAAGAAAACCAACAAAAGATAGAGTGAGCTTTTTGGTTACTAGTTTACTCAATATATATGGTAATACTGGGTAGTAAGTTGAGATGTAAAGATAAATTCAAATTATTGTATTTTTCCCAAGACAGGTTACATCACTGTATTTTGTAGTCAAGACGGCTCCTACATCACTGCTAGATTTTTTATTGCCACTTGTGATGTTGTTGCTATACAAAGTTCTCGTCTAGTATAGTATAAAGTCTATGAATAACTCCAACAGCATCAAATAGTACGTCATAGTGTCAGATCACTCAGATCTAAAGTGGGCCTTCCAATGTACAGGTTCACGATGCTCAGACCACTCGTGGAGAAATATTCAGGTAATTACTATGGAATGGCTTAAGTCAGGAGCATTTAAAACTTTTACCACAGCGGGACGCATATATGTTTTTCCTCGACTAATTGTCTAGGAATCTCATTGTTTAAAACACATCCTGGACTATATTACCGGCTGAATTTTCGACAATGATAAACTCACAAAGTTCTTTTCCTATCAGCCGAAAACTCGGATTCCAATCAGTAGGTAAGAATAAGTCACCTCATTCACCAAACCAAATAATTATGGCTTAATTTTATATCCATTATGTAAGTTAGTTGGCGGTAGTCTGAAAATTCAAGAATATATAATAATGAGAAGGTAAAACCTACAAAATAAAAATGAAATGAAGATGACGTCGAAAATGTTTTAACTATTTGTTGCATATCAAAAATAATTCAGACTTATCATCTCAAATTTCTTTCAATGGTCAATACCACTATAGCCAAATACCTTCAGAAAAAAAGATTCGGAACACTATAATTATGTATAATATATAATATCTGCAAATATATTCATCAATTCACTGTAACTTAGATACTTCAAAACCCAACGAAGTGGCCGGATGACTATAGCTGTAACAAACGATAATATTACCCAATCTTCTAAGGTGCCTAACTAGCTATATATAGTATTTACGTAGCTGAGGGTTTATTTCAGCTCTTCAAAAAGGAATCGAGTGTTGACTCAGTCATCAAAGCAGAAAATTGATTTTTACTCATATTCACTTAGTGCATCATATAATCTTAAATATAATTTTCACTTGAATACCTTCGGCTATAAAAAATTGAAACTCTTCTTTTTCACTAGTGAACGAGAAAATACGTCCAGTGTTAACTCGGGGTCATTGTAGTATATGTGTTACAGTTAAAGTTTGAATCAGTTAGCTTATGAAATAACTAGGTAATTTATAAAATAACTAAAGCTTGTAGATAATGTATATAATTTATACTTTAACTAGTTATTTTATACATTCCTTGGCATCACTTCGTTAATGTGTCAAATTGTAAACAACAAAATATCATGATAAATAAATATAGTTCTAACATTTTCAACAATTTAATATAACATATTAAATTAGATAAGATTGACGTAGTCCTTTTTATTTTTTATTTTTTATTTTTTATTTGTTTGATACCTACCTATACATTATAATTACAGGAGTGTTATTACAACTATACTTTCGATCCCAATTCACAGTATGTTCAGAAAATTTGTTAGCTGTAGAAACTGTTCAAAATAAAAGTATTACATTAAGATCTGCGGCAACTGCACAGTCAACGGAAACTGGTCAGGATTTTTTTAGGTGCACTTGTACCAAAAAATGTGACACAAAGCGATGTGTTTGTAGAAAAAAAGAGGCATTGTGCAACTCTAAATGTCATAATAGTTTTACATGAACAAATAAATAAATAATATAACTATAATTAATTCGGTAAAATAAAACATTTTAATATATATTTTAAATTTTAATGTATTTTATACTTTAATGGATATCAAACTGAAATTGTATAGAATAACTAGATATTCTATGAAATAACTAGTTAAAGTACAATTTGCATGTATTATTATTTATTTTATACTTTAACTAACATTCGTAGGTAATTCATGAACTACCTAGTTATTTCATAAAATAATGGAATTCAACACTTTAGCTGTAACATATGTGTGTATATATATATATAAAGAGAGAGAGAGTAAAAATAGGTAAATAATGTAAATCGTATCTGAACCATAAATATAGAGTATTATACGGCTTGTATTTCTCAAACACTTACTATAACGAGACTTTATGTTCTATAATTTCTGATCCTGTAAGAGTTCAACTTGCTAAATCCAAATCTAAATCATTCGACTGAATGGCTGAATATACGAAGATACAGGTGATCAAAGACTACAGCTCACTACAGCTCACGATGTGGACAAACGTGATTGCAATTTTATGAAATCAAGCATATTGCCAATAACGAATCAAGGACATCAAAAAATTAAAAACTAAAGTTTAGTTAATTAAATAGTTAGTTACTTTAGGAATAAACTTTTAACTTAATCTGATATTTTTAATGTGTTTTTTTTAATCATCATGAAATTATTATTATTATTATTTTTATAAAATTGAATAAAAATTTCATCTTTTTTAAAAATACCTATTTAAAATGATTGAAGAAATACAGCTTGATAAACGTTGATTATTATAATAACATGAATACAAAAAAAAAATAAGAATAAAAACCGACATAAGCTTTAGGCCTCGAGCCATCACGTTTATTATAATATCAAGAACGTGCAGGATTCACATATTCCAATTTAACAACGAAAAGCTGTACATAATATAAGTGCTCTGACTATTGTTAGATTCTCTCGAAATACATTTCAAATTTGAAGTGTAGTTGATCTAAAATGTTTGTGTTTAATCATCGTTTAACAGGTATAAAATAATTTAACATAGTTTATTAAGTTAATCTAAAATCAATATTACTATATATTTGGAATACATAAACAATACAGCCCAAAGATGATTGTCACCGATAAGCACCATCGCCTATGAACCATTTCCAATTTAATTGTCATGATTTTTTAGCCACTGAATATTATTAAACTTACTTCAGTATACGATTAGTATTACATTTTATATTATTGTTTTGTTAGCAGTCTGCGCGAACAAATTTTTCTTATTGTACGTTGCCGGAACGACCGTCGCCAGCAATTAAATCGATCCCACAACAGTCTTTATCTCAAAAGCACTCCTGGATTTAAGACATCTAGAACCGGTCGCCGAAGTTCGTCGAAGTCTTTTGGGTCGTATTTCTTGTGCTCACCTGAAGTGACAGCTGCGGTCCATGCCTAAACCTCTACACACGGCTGCATGGCTAGGGTTAACCAACATTTTTTTTGGCTATAACTGCATCGTTTGATGATAGACTTGTTTTACTCGTTTAACGAACGATTATCTTTAAATTATATAATATTGGTATATCTAAGTATACCATGGGTGCAAAATGGGCCATTTGGGAAGGCCAAGTATAATATTTTTTCAAGATTAAACTCTACAATTTCATGTATAGGTTGTATTATAATTAATTTTTGTATAATATTATGTTTTACGCCTGGTCCATAATATGTTTAACATTTTCTTGTCTTTCACATCGAAATTGAGCCTCCTCCTCTCTTCCCATACTAGAGGATTTGAATAAAAAGGTTTATATTATTATAGTACAGCTAAGGCTAACCAACATTTTATTGTTCAACAACAACTGCATCGTTTGATGAGAGATGTGTTGTACTCGTTTAACAAACTATATTTGTCATATTATAGAACATAGTATAACAAGTGCGTAGCCTGTGTGATTTTGAAGAAAAGAGTATAATATTTTTTCCAGTTCAAATTCTATGACTTCATGACGTATAGTTGTATAATATTTTGTTTTTGTCCTAGCCCATAATATGCTCAACATTTTTTCGTATTTTACATCGGAATTGCGCCATCCTCTCATAAGTGTAAAAAAAAGTTCAACACTCCCAATTTGAATAAATCATTTTTCATTAAAAATGGTTTTGTTTTGTACGATTTTAACCTTGCACATTACATTGATTAATAACAGATAACAGGGCATCCTTTCTTATAGGCATTCTGTATGCAAATAAACAATGAAATGCACATTAAAAACTTCAAGCAAATCACTATTTTCTTCTTCTTGTAAAATATTTCACGTTTAACAATTCAACACATCGAATAGGTACCTAGATATTTTGATTTTGAGTCGATGAGTCGAGTGTTTCACTATTTTTTTCTCTTTTTTTGAATATAAAATTGCTTCTAATAATTGTGAATACAATAAAATAACTATAATTATATATTTATATTATGGCATCGATAAAATTATATGTATTGCAACATAATATAACTATATTACAGCTGTGAGAAGGTAAAAAACTTTGTGATTTCGCCCTAAAACCAGCACTTAAGCTGCTCAATTCTCGTGTTTTCGTTTATAGGAACTTCAGTCTTCACTATTATTCACGTTTGTCACACGAAATCGAACGCACTCGACTTCGTTATAATGTATTATACATTCACGTTTATTCTACTATAGAATTATATATTTTGTGTTATGCGACAAAAGGGTCTTTTTCATTTATTTCAGTTCAGTATAAATACTACATATACCAACTTTAAGGTAATTTCCACAATATTGCAACACGTTTATTTTCAGGTTGTTAAAATACAAATTAATATTTATTTATTTTATAATTTATACTTCCTTATTATGACATATGCAAAACAGTTAGGTATATTATATTTTTATTTCGGCTGCTTACCAACTACTACATAGATACGACGACAAATCGGAAAATAATATAAAATTCCAAAAGAAGGAAAGCTTATTCAATGTCGTCAAATGCCGATGCTCGAACAAATTGGTTTTTAAACAATAAGTAGTATACTATTAAGTGTTATCATCGGTTGATTTTGAACATAATAAGTGTTTCAATCATTAATCTACATTTTGATAAAATTAAAACATTGATTTGTATCAGAAACATGAGATGTCACGAAAACGTCCAGTACGCTGAACAATATCGATATATTGAGTTCATGATAAAGTCATGTCTCATTATATAAAAATAGAACATATTATAAATATTATAACAGTTTTAAAGAAATATTTTTCAATATATCTAATATGTAACTAATAGAGTTAAGGGAGCTTCGCCACGGTGACCAAAAGCTCCCTTTTCTGCATCTAGAAATTGTAATATCAACTGTAATTTAAAAATGAAACAAACAAAACTGTTTTATAAAACAACACAGAGATATAATTAATTGATATTATAATACAACCTATATAATATTAACATTTCCAAAAATATTTTCTGTACAAAATTGAAATCATGACAAGAAAATAATTATAAAATATATATATTTTTTTTTTAAATATTTATTTTTATTTTTATTTTTAACCTTCTTGAACAAAAACAAACATTTTTATTTTATATTCCAATACGAAATATTTTTTTGAGTATTTTCATTCATCCAATTTTAATTTTTAACCATATTGGTTATTAATTAGTTTTTATAACTTAAGAATATTTCAAATTTGATGAGTGGAATAGTAAACCAACATTTTACGGTGTACCACCATGTCATTCAACACCGCTCATTTAAAATTAAAATACTTCTAACTAATTAACTACTTACTTATAGTGGAAAATAATTAAAGTGTAAGATAAAAAGACCTTTAACGTTGCAACTTTTCATCTTTCGATACTGACGACATAGGTAATATGGAATCCGTCTCAGTTTTGATCATCTAAGCCGTTTGAATAATGTACAATCTTACTACTTGAGATACTTATCTTGTAAGTTTTTAATAAATTGTCCCATAAAGGAATTTGCTTTGATGTTAGATTTGCACTCACTTTCTTCCAGGCGAAAGTTTAATGATGCATAATTTATTTTTAAAGTTTTAAATAGTGGTACATAATATTATTATTTGTCTCAAAACTCTAGAAGAAATAGGTTGGTAGTTTCCAACTTCTTACACCAGATCTAAGATTACCTTTTACGAGTGGCTTTAAACTCAGTTTTTTAGTATTAATTAGCCCAGAAGTCGTAGGTAGGTAAATGCTTCGAGTTTATAATTTAGTCTTGATGATTTTGACTTCAACTTTGATGGTGGATCTAAACTTTGCCGTTTGTGTTTAAATTTCAAGTAATACATTTATCAGATAGACACACCTAGATTTTAAGATATTATCTTCATACTTAAAAATATTGTTTATTTCATCATAAACAATCATATATATTGTTATATCATGTATTTTTACTTAAAATGGACATTATGAACAACTCTTTTTTTCAGTCGATTTTCTCGCCTGTTAACGTCGGCTGATAACTGACAAATCAGGATACTCCGATATCCTATTTTTTCCAAGATACTTTTCTTTAACAATATA
Source organism: Myzus persicae (assembly GCF_001856785.1). Lineage (NCBI taxonomy): Eukaryota > Metazoa > Arthropoda > Insecta > Hemiptera > Aphididae > Myzus > Myzus persicae. The sequence continues at coordinate 123,870 of NW_019103792.1, forward strand.
AAGATTGATCCACTATCCAATACCACTGGCCTCACAGCTTTTATTTTTGGCAAAAAATCTCAATCTGCATATTCGTAGACGGCTGTTGTAGATCTGGCTGGCACGTTTTCAATATTCAACTGCCGAAAACCTGTTGTATTATCCTGTTATCTGAACTTTTTTATGAGCTAAGTCCAGCTTTTTGTGCATAGCCACATACTGTCACATCTGCCATTCTGTACGGAAAAATTAACTGAACTGACTGGTAAATTACGCTTGATAAAAAGGCCAATTTTACTCTCGACCCGATAATTTTTAGTTATTGCAGATAAAATATAAAAACACGGCACAATTTAATCAATCTGAAGATAAAAAATAGCGTACCTATATCTTATTGTGAACAATTCACTGTTCTAATATACCTATTCAAACATTGAGGTAAATCATTTCATGTTCATATTGAAATAATTAAAAACGATGTTTCAGTTGCGATTTTTTTAACCGTGAACCAGGCAATATCTTATCCGAATAATATTATATTATTTTCAACAAAAACATTAAATATTTCATAGGATTATTAATCATGAAATAATATAATTTACATTTGGTTAAAGTTTGTTTTCATGGCCACCAAATGTAATGGCAAGAAGAAAACTGAGGTAAATACTAATAAAAAGTTGTTTATGCTGAAACAACGATTTAAAAATAAATATTTGAACTAAACATGTGTAAGATTTATAATTTAAATAATTTTTTTTAATTATGGTTAAAACGTTAAGTACAGTGCACTACAGTGCAATAATTAGTTTATACTTACAAACGCCATACACGCGTATACTTATCACGTAATTGAATTAACCTCATTAAATTTAAAAATAATTATCATATTCACTTGAATTGAAAATTGAAATTTTTTTTTTAAACTCAAACATGAAAGTTAATAATTTTATGGCAGCTTTATAATGTTGTGTAATGTATAAAGATGACATTTGTTCACTTACCATTTTTTTTGTAGAAAATCAATTCCAGTTTCAGTTCAGCTTTGCATTCTAATGCCTTTTCGATTTGTGAAACATGGTCATCACTAGTATCTGGACCAAATAGAAACTTACAGGCGCAACCCTTCTGCATAATTTGCGCCCGGGCAAACCCAGTGAGTTCGCAGAATCCGTCTGAACAGTACACTATCGGATACAGTGATGGCACTTGAGCATTTCCGAGCACGAAATTACTATCTGCAAGTCAACAAAACACAATTTACAATACATAGTACCATATACAACATAACAACATACTATTATATTATGATACAGAAATAGTGTAGGTACGTAATTATTATTTATATAAAATCCAATCAGAACAGGCATAACAAAAACGTTTTGTGGTACCTACTAGCCATTGGACTACATGATCAAAAATATATTTTTATTAAATTACATTATTACATTATTATATTACACTAAAATTTATGTTATATTATGAATAAAAAAAAATTGATTTTTAAATATTAACGAGCCATACGGTATGATTCTCCAAGAATGTTCATCTCTCTTTTTTCCCCTAACAAAAGTTATGTACGTAAAGTTTAATAAGTCAACAACTAGTAGCTACTAGTTCAAATCTTGATTAAGGTACATACAAACTTTCAAAAATATTATCTGCTGAATACTTCAAAGCAAAAAGGGCGGTGTTCATAAGAAAACAGAAGTTTGTATCGCAACAGAACACTCCTCAAATGGTACAAAACAATCTCAAATATTCGAAACTGTGGTAATTAAGTACTATATTTAAAATTTCCAAAAATCAGATTTTGAATAACTGCTTACTAAAGAAATATACATTTATCACTCAGCTCAAAATCTAAAACAGAAGAAGTACAGTTTTAAGGTGTCGAGTGTACCTCGTCTATTGAGTGAGTCACTGTGATTTATGTATTAAATTCATATATAATATATAATGGATCAGCCTTCTCCGATAGTTCCAGAATGATAATATACGTAATTATTGTACAATGAACAAGTAATTTTATCTTTTTTATTGTTTTATTTAAATTATTGTACTTTAATAATTTTGGAAGCAATACGTCAGTATACATTTGTTCAAACTCCGTATTTAAAATAATCGAATGATTTATAATTCAAATAGAGAATAATAAATTTTATTTATTTGATAAAAATTGTTAGTACATATGGTGATAAGTCAAAATGGTTACCTATTAGTTACAATTGGTAACAATGTTATTGTTCTATCAAAACTTCGGGGACTCTGCCCCGTGTGTATTTAGTAAATTATAGGAATAGACTATCGATTATATTATTACATTATTTATGATTAAATTTGAATTCAATGAAAAATCATTGCACACAAAAAGCGATTCTGAGCAAAGTGTATGTGTCAGCCTAGAAGATTTGATATTATGTTTTCTGATGTAGCTATATTAAATTATTTATAATACTATTAGTATTAATATTATGGTAGGTTGATTTAGTTTTTGTCAAAAACGTTGTATTTACTATACTAGCTGTATGACCATACTTAACAGAGAAAAATTGATCAATTAATATAAAATATGGCATTATATCTAAGTACTTCAATTCAGATATTATAGCTTTAAAGTGCTCTTTAACTTTTCTAATATCTCTAAGAACTATTTTTGAATTATTAATTTTTTAGGCAACAAACATATTTTAGATGAATAATTTTATAAATAATACAAAGTATATATTTTTATTTATATCATTTATTATTGTTGCTAACTTTTGAGTCAGTATCACATTACCGTAGAACTGTGTGAATAGGTTTGTGGTAGGCAACACCTTAAAATCAATCTAAATGTTTTGAAAACGTCATCATGAATATGAAATATATATAAATATACTCAAACGTTTCAATTTCCCTCAAATAAATTTTTTAAATCACAAGAAAATAATTTAAATAGTTAAGTAACGTCTAAATATCTAACTTCGTAAAAATTTGAACTTTAAATAATTATAAAAAAATCTTTTTTTTTTTAATAGCTTTAATAACAACTCACAACGACTTTTATTAAATTTTCAAGCTTTTTGACCGAGCAAAAAAACAGAAATTCTTGGGAAAAAAAAATCAAAAAAAAAAAAAAAATCGAAAATGTAATATGTTTATATTATATAGCTTTAAAAGAGTCAAAATCATCATTGTTGTAGAATCAATACTCATCGCTAGGAAAGGGGGAAAGGGGGTGAACACCATGCTTGGTAAATCACCTTGTAAACGATTTCGGTACTGCTAAAGGTTACGACCAATATATAGCTGCCTAATTAACATTTAGAAAAATAAATCTAATAACGAAAAAGAAAGGCAACAACGTTTTATGAAGAAGCCCAAAGCAAAGCAGTTACATTATAAAATTAATAACGGCCATAAGAAATTTTTATTTAAGTCGTCATGTAAAACTTAAGGAATATCATAACATTAACTACAGCACGAAACCTTATATTATAATATGTGTCGTAATATAATGTGCCATATACCATATGATCAATCTAAATTATTATGTGATAATTGCATTCATAGTTTATACCAAGTAATTATTTTAACAGTAAACACCGAACACACGTCATTATTTCAAAATAAACTTTTTTGCAAAAATTAAGGTACTTGCCGATCGTCAACAATTTAATCCTTTAATGGTTACCTATATTTATAGTTCCATAGTGTGACAGAAAATGCATGTATATTTAATCATTTTTTAATTTACTATATTAGTATCGAGAAATAAACAAATAGTTTTGGGATTCTGAGTGGAGCGACTCGAATGTATTAAGTTTTGCAACGTAGCGTGTTTTTTAATAAATATATTTTTTTTTTTTTTTGATAACTTAAAAGTAGAAAGTTTCCAGTTCTTTACAAAATAAAAAAATATTACGAAATACTGAAATATATATTTAACTGTATATATATTATAGCGATAGAGATATTTAAGCAACACCAGTTTTCGACGAAATCGATTTTGTTCCGATTGAAAAAAAAATAAACGTAAATACTTTCAATATTTTTACATTTAAAAACATAGAAAATAATATGTGCATAATTTCGTTGTATGATATTTAAAGTTTAAATCTTGACCAACGTAAAGCTTTTAGTTATTATTATTGTAACTTGTAATTTTAATATTCGCAATTACGTTTATTATTATTATTAAGTAAGTACAATTTAATTTTCAAAATAATAAAGATACATTCAAACACAAAGCGGTCTCTAAAATATTACAACCAGATCGCTGCTCACCTCATTCCTTGTATCAGTCCGTAACTGCAGCCCACTCACTGTTCTTAATTTTAAACCATTTGTATCTCAATTCTATTTCCTCCATTTTATGATACGTTGGTATGAACTTATAATACCTACCTAGTCTTACTAATATTATCATTCTAGATAGAATGAGAAAATTATTCTGGTTAAATATTTGCCTATTATTAATTGATATTATATTCTTAAAATAAAATACATTAATTGTTTATAGAACTTAAGATCTAAAAGAAACCCCTTTAATTTCTCTTAAAGTTCTTAACTATTAAATGTCATATAATAATGGATGATAATGTAAAATATGAAATCTAAGAATGTCTTATTGTATAAAATGTATTAGTATTTAGTATAAAATAAATGTAAGAAATAACCATAAAACGATAACCGCAAATGTATAATATTATATGTTGTATTATCATAATTAATATATTTTGTTTTTATTAATATTATTGGGAACCCGTCTCCACATAGGCTATTGGGTGTGTGGGTTGGTACGGTAGGGAGTATTTTGTATAGGTTTAGTAGGTTTGTATGTTGGTAGGATTGTAACAAGGGTTTTTGTTTGTGTGCAAGGATATGTGTTACTAAAAAAGGTGGATGGTCACCCATCCGAGAGCTAGCAACATCGGCCGGTAAGTACATTCAGAGTTATTCTGCGGATTGAGCGTTCGACAGCCCCTTGCAAAGACACGTTTCATAATATTATTGTGAATACTAATACAATAAGTATTGGACGGTAAATAATTAATACACTTCCCTCAAAATGTTTCAATATTTATTATTTTATGATGTATTAATTGTATGGTTCAATACTTTTTTTTTTGTCATCATGAATTTATTACTGGCTTAACGAAGGAAGACTCCCGCGTCATACTGTCTAACAATTAATATTGTATTAACAATACGTTTTCTTATGGTATTTCTGCTGCAGGTAACAAAAATCCGACTTGCTTCAAAAGTGTATAATAAGTTGATCTAAAGGAACAACTATGCATTATAATATTGTTAACGAGTGATTGTGCAAAAGGGCGCACTTATGCCTGGAGTCGAGAGTTACCTACTTAAAAAAACATGTTCATAAGTTTATAACAAATGAAAATGTTAGAACAAATACACAGTGTCGTCTTGTATTACAAACACTTGTTTAAAGAATTATACAAACACTTAGGTATGGAGAACAAATTAGGATTCAAGAACTTTAATATAATCTCAACACCGATTTAACTCCGAATAAAAGATATTGACACACATAATTGTTAGTATAAATATAAAATCTGAGCATATCGTATTGTATACAAATAGAAATAAGAAGTTTAATAATTGTAAGAAAATAACTGTTGAACTGTAACCGCAAATGTAAAATATTATATTTTGTCATACCTATTATAATATTGTACGTGTACCGTAGTATAGTGGATGTCAGATGGTCAACAAATAATACAATAATACAATAATTCCTTCTAAGTGTTTTAATAATGAATATTTTATGGCCTATTAATATATGGATTATCAGATTAATACCTTTTTTGTTATTGTTATTTTGTGACAAGATAAACGGAGGAAGAATAGGAGGAAGACGTACCCGTCATATTGCCGTAACAGTTAGTATTGAACATATTAACAATAACTAATAAGTTTCCTAATAATATTCCTACAGGTAACAAAAAGTCGACTCACTTCAAAGGTCGATTTAAAGGAACAACTAATATAGATTACATGTTACAGAGGTTGTGCAAAGGGGGAGCTTCCTATAGAGTCGAGAGAAGAATAAAACACGTAAAATACACAATTATTTAGTTACTTAAATTAATATATCTATACGTGAATAGCACTCGACTGTTATTGCAAAGACTTGTTTAAAAAGTTATACTAACACATGTTACCTATATAGAACGAATTAAGATTCAAGAACCAAAGTATATTTCCTAACGCCGCGACTTAACTCAGAATACAATATTGACATCGATAATTTTCTAATGGCGGTGTAACCAAAAAGTCTACCCAAGTAGCGTCAAAGATAATAAAATCTAGATATTCATTTTTACTCGACATAAGTAGTTGATGGCATAGAAGCTATAAATAATATTTTCACGTTTCAGGATGAAAATATAGGGGTGAATATTTTAGAGTCGATAGTGTTGTTTTACAAATATTTTATAAACAATACCGAACATCTTTGAACGACCCCATATTCTATAATGGCACTTGGATTTTTAGATTTAATTTAGAATACCAGCTAGACTTTAAATCTTTCAAATTATAGTGTTTTTAATTTTTTTTTTTTTTATACGAAATATTATAACAATTTGTTTTTTTTCAAACCATATTTACAATTAAAAAAGGAATAATTTATAATTTATTACAATACATTTAAAAAAAAATTATAATTTCAGTATTCATATACTATCTACTATGATAGGTACCTATCATAATAATAATAATAAACGATGTGCATATTTTTATGCGTATTATCATATTTATGGGAGTTCAATTAACATGCACGTAATAATATTATATTCGGTGATGTTTTCGAAAATATTTCTTCAACAAATCGAAAATAATTTTCAAAAGAAACTAATAACCGAAATCATTCACTGCTAATCGGCCTACATTTTTTTCTGAGTCAAAAAGTACGACGTTTACTGATCGCGCAAAAACTCTTGAAATTTAGTGAAAAAAACAGTGTGAAAAATCACACAGCGAGCGGAAGGAGAAAAAAACCATAAGGTTTTTTCCCCTTACGTCGTTGACCTCTTAACGAGACCCAGTCTACTGTATGTACTTTCACTCTGTTTTCGAGAAGGGAGGGTCCCGAGGAAGAAAATATCCGGTATCGATGTTCTAAGGGAAATGAGAGCTTCATCGCTGCTCTGATGATGTTCATCAATCATTCGTTATAACGCATGTCGAAATCAACGTCGACAGTGTGTATAATATGTCACGATTACAGGGTGTCCAGGACATAACCTACAGATGGATTACTCTACTATTTTGGTTTCAATTGAGTAATTATACTACAAAATGTTTTTTTTCTTCTTTGGTAAGTTTTAATAAGTTGTGTAGTATTATAACTGTAATTATACAAGAGTATCTGTCGAATCGTTAAGATTGGTTATAGTACATTGATATAAAAACTTAACTGTACAACACGGAATCATGACTGTTTGAAGTAGACTCGGGTAGAATACAAAACTATTAACATTATAAATCAAACAATCGACTACTATCGATAAATCGTGAAAAGGGTGTACGGAATAAATTAAGAACCTTAAATGCTATTCAATTTAATTTAAGTATATTAAGTTATTTCATCCTTTGATTTGAACCTCGGAACATATTCATCGACAGTTATTAGAAATCCTATAGTATTAGAGCTGGTCTTAGGGGATACCTAGTACTTTTAAATTAAATTAAGTTCTATAATTTTATTTTTTCAGAAACTTTAAGGAATTTTAATCCAACTTCGTTACCTACTTAAATGATAACAATATTAAATAATAATTTTTTAAACACACTATTTGTATATTAAATCATTGTTACAATAATTATACTATTGTCTTTAAATTAAATATATTTTGCAGTTAAAATAATTCAGGAATAAATTATAATGGTAAAGTTTAACTACATTATAGCTCTCCAAAATGTATTATGAAAAAGCCTTTTTGGCACGAGCCATGTCGGGTAACTAATTAGATTAATGTTTAAAAAAAAGAATTAGGTTTATGTCATTTATCAACCTTCAAAAAAAAAAACAAAAATAATCCGTGGGAAAACGCTCATTGTGTGCATTTTGTATTTTTTTTTTTAAATATAAATATAATAATATATAAAACTCAAGCCCGACACATTTTTGGTCTTGAAAGTTTTATCGAGATCTTTTTCCAAATATTAATGTTTTCCGATCGAATAAAAAAATACTTATTTTTAACTAAATGATTATTACCAAAATTAAAAATATCAAAAGGATAGTTCCTAAGAGCGAGAACATTATAATAATAAATTATTTCAATTAACTATTATTGTTTTTTGCTTTTAGAATTAACAATATTACGTTCTTACAAGTTTCAATGGAACCTTGTTAAATCTCTGTTTAGTAGTATGGTTTTGTCAAATAAATTTTCAACAGATGGATGTAATTTAAATGCACAATAATAATATGAAAAACAACTAATTAAAAATCTCCACAAAAATAAAATCATAATAATTTACTATTAACCGTAACACAGCCAGTGGTACTAGCGCGAAATCGATCGACAATAAAGTTAATACCTACCTAGTTAGGGAAACTAGTGTTTACATAATTTGGGTCGTTTTTATAACAATTTATCTAATATTGTACAAACGTTGTGCCCGATGAAAAGTACGTTATCAAATTAAGCTTATTGAAGAGAACGGACGGGGGAGAGTGGTTTCATTTCACGGTCAGTCGGGCACGTAGCACGAGAAGTTGTCACTCTTGGGATGTTTATTATTAGTACTATTATTATTATTTGTATTTATTAGTTATCCCTGAAGAGAAATAACTCGACTATGAAAACTAAGAGACGAAATACGAAAATTAACGTGTGAATTCGAATGTGTTGAACTCGACTAAATTGCGAACGTCGTGAACAAAATAATACCGTTCGGTATAAACGAGCTTAAGTTTTATATGTATTGTTGTAATTTATTGTTTATAAGTAGTTTGTTTTAATAAACTTACATACAGTGTCTTGCTCATTACTTTACAATGTTAATTAATTAATCGTATTATCATTTATGATTTGAACTGTTTATCACGTTTCTGATATCATTGATATATTTTTGAATTTATATTTGAAATAATATTAAAATAAAGTAATGAAAATAACTATTTTTTTTTTTTTGACAAACAATGCGATACAAATGAATTTTAAGAAATTGTATTTTAAACTTTTTCCAAAACTTTTCGTGAAAACTTTACTTTTCAATTCTTATAACAAAATAAAGCTAGAGATTTTTTTTTAATTTAAACTATATTTTAGTTTGCGAGAAAATATATTCCAATCACTAGATTTTTTTACGGGCACGTTAATCATCAGTGTTCTATGTGAAAAATTAATTTTTAATTCTGAAATATGACTCATTAATATTATTAAAAACCAAGAGAAAATAATTCAATGAAAACAATTTTATGCGAATAAATAATTTGTGTATCTTTCTTCTATAAAAGTTTATCGGACAGCATCCGTTAAAATACTGATAAAACGTGCAATGCGAAATCAAGCAACTAATTATATTTTCTCATTAGAGTGGTATCATATTATAGTATCGGAAAATTAAAGTATAGAAAATATATTGTCGAAAAAAAGTATACTGCAGTAAAATGTTTCCAAAAAGAAGTTATCCTGGAAAAGGAGGCTTATGAAAATGTTTTAGCAATAGAAATCGTCAAAAAAAAGTAGCAGTAAACTCCTGACCATTGAATTTGTAAACGAATAAAGGAAACGTTAACGAACAGCCATACATCACAGAAATGGATTTTTTAACAAAGACTTGTATGTTATTTTCTTATTTTCATAATGAAATATTTTTCAAAGACTTATTTCGCTTGTATTATCATTTGAAACATACGCACGGTTGCGTGCGAATACAACTATGTAACATTCGTGTTTGAACATAATATTTAGATTGTAATTTATATATTGTACCCCATGAAAATAAACCTATTGAAATTAAAAAAAAACGCCACGCACAACATAATGCGATAATGTTTATAAATGCAAGATTTTAAATATTTTTAAAAGACAGAAATGATGACATCTAAAGGTCATCACCGCGCCTATGCTAACGAAAATAATGTATACCTATCTCATAGAAGTGTCACCTCGACGTAGGTACCAATGTCTAGAACGTTATGTCTGATTTGTTCCAGTCTAAATGACGTTTTTTTATAATAGGTAGTAGGTACGTCGTGTCATTCTATGTCGACACAAATATCAAACACCAGTAGGTACGATATTATACACAATAGCAGTGCTTGGAAGGAACGCGTTCCGGGGATTTGGTTCAATTTTCAGGAACTTAACTTAAATAGTTCCTTTTTTATGTGAACATATTAAAATTTCGTTCATTTTTTAGAGGAACGTGGACGATTTTATTCGTTATTTTTTTGGTTCATTTATTCTTAAACATTGGGGATTTAAATTATTTTTGGAGCAAAAGTTTTTATAATTTTTTTTCCGGAAATTTAGTCAATTATGATGAGCTATATACTTAAACCTATACGGGTACGACAATATACGATCATATTAACAATGTTTACAAAATCGCAAGTCATTCATGGTGGTCTTATTTGTCTTAACTTGTGTGAAATAAACGAATAAAATATTTTAAAAACAAAATAACTACATAATTAACCAATTTATTACTACAGAAATTATATTGAAACAATTTTAAAATTGTTGATTTAGTTTCTTTTTAACAAAATTAACGTACACGTGAACTAATTTCTTTTTTAAAGGAATTATTCAAGTACTGTACAACATTTGAATAACCTAAATCATACACTTTTCACGAGGATCGTTAACACGCAAAACGCATACACCCTAGAGCTATCGACGACTAACATTTTACCAAGAACAAAATACTAAATTGGCAACCGTTGGCTCCAAATGGTTAAGTGTGCAATATATTTCCATAATGGGTACTCGTTAAATAGACAAATCTGGCATTGCGCCCTTAACACCCCTCTTTAAATTAAAACATAATTTATTTTATAGGAAACATGTACAATATATACTATATTATAAACATCAGCCAAAGGATAGAAATGCCGGAACGAGTCCGACGATGCCAGTTCCAATGACTGTACAAACAACTCAGACGATTCGACTTCATTAGAATACTATAACAATACATTTAATTTAACTTTTATGTCCACGATATTCAAAAGCTCGAGACATTTTAATTTGTTTCCGACGCGACAATCTTTGATTAGTGCTTTACGATAAAAACAGATTAAAACACACGGCCACTTCATAAATTGGCGCCGTACACTTAAAGTTATTCGAAACACATATTAACATAATATCGTTATTATATTAATAATTATTATTGAATCCAAACACTGTTCGTATTGCTGATTGACGAGCATTTTTTCGACACAATACTTTATGATTCGGTTAATTAAGCGTATGGTCAGTGTATCAATATTTTTTAGTAATTATTTCGATTGTGATTTTTTTAGTGGTGCATAATACGTAATTGTGGTTTTGTTTGATACACAACAACTACCTACTCGTAATCTATAACTTGCTATAATAGAAATAGTTAAGAAACATAGTACTGATTAATTATCGCACATGTACTAATAGTTAAATGAGGATTTTGACACTTTTAGAATATTCAGTAGCATTTAATTAAAATAAAATGTTATCTCCATTATTTTTCCGTATATTACCTTCAGCGGCGAAGTTTATTCAATACAGACTAATAATATTAATTAAGCAGCAATTATTTTATTATCATTAATCAAAGGGAGAGGGATGTTGCGGGGATTTTGTATTGACGACAATGTTTCTGATTTTCTTTGCTGAACGTTTAAGACAAGAACATTAATACGAACGCGCACGATTAATCATAAACTTCATTGAGAATGTTCATTAGATACGAGTAAAAGGAAAGAGATAAGTCTAGCGCATGATACCAATGAGGTGTTGAAGATTTAATAACGTAAACATGTACCAAGCGCATTAATAACAGTTTAAATAACGACCGTATCTGTCTGTTGTGCCAAAATTATTATTTTCTTTGTGTTAATTATTAACTAAACCCATTTGATCGTTAGGTTAGGTTAGGTTCTTGTTCCCGACTCGTATTCCCCGTCCGCTTTTCATACGCTGGACTAGGTACACTGTCAATCGAGTCACGACACACAATATATTTTGTTTATGCAATTTAAATAGACAGACAACTCTGATAATGATTAGAGATTACATTCGAATATTATAAACATAATAGTATACATTTCGCGAAAAGTATTAAATAAATATAATATGATGTAAAGGGTGATTTTTTAAGCATGTCACCACGCTTTATACTTTAATACCATTTAATGTTCAAATTTGGATTTTTAGAATTTTTAAGTATATCTAAAAACCATATTTTAAAGAAATTCTGATATTTTTCGTAATACTTACTGAGTATCGTACAAACTTCTATTTTTTTAACGATAACCCTGCCACCTTTTTTTGCTGTAAATTATTTGGAAGATAATTTTCTTGAAAATATTGATGTATTGAAATCAAAATCCTAATGAGCTATTAAAATGTTTAAACTTTAAATAATTATACTTAAAAATGGTTTTACATAGAAATAAACTATAATAATATGTACCCAATATTAGATGTAGCGTATTTATTTTAATTGAATGATTTTTTAAAATTATGTATATTGATAGATCAATACGTCAAAATTCTCAACAAATATATCTACCAAATAGCGAAAACTAATGTGCGGATTCCTATTTGAAAACCAGAAGTTTGTATAATCACAGGACTATTCTTAAGTGGTACAAAAAAATCTCGAATATTCGAAAACATAGAATCAGAATTTTAATCTATGTATAATTTAAGCATGCAAATAGGTTGAGCAACTAGCTTGTCTAAAAATTACCCTGTAGGTATTATAATTTTTTTTAAAGGATCTACAACGTATTATAAATGTGTGTTGACAGCGTAAATGCCATAATATGGGAAAACGGTATCATTATTCGATTCAGAAAAGTCGTCTAGAAAATATAATAATTGATCCGTTTTCTTCTTGATATTACGACATAATAATAAATCTAAGACCGTAGTCATTTTGGTCCATAGGTATCATTTGTACGGGCAAAAATATATGTGCTGAATTTATTACACCTGTAGCATTTTGAAAGGGGGTATAATATGAAAGGCTAGAACATTAAGAACGAGCACCGACAAACAGGGTAGGCGCATAGAAAGGTAGAGAGATGTTGCTTGCTAAACCAAGAATATTAAGATGGATGATAGCATCTTATGGATTTAGGGTTCCTAGTGGACGAGGACGGAGAATGTATTTTAAATATGAAGTGAATAACGGCTAAACGACTTGATTTATTGTATAAGGAGATTTCGCAAATTGCATTCTAATGTTAGTTATCTCTCAACGAAAAAATTAACTAACTACGGTATTACGGTAATAGGTTTAATTTATCCAAATAATATAATGGAAATCGTAAAAACAAAAACGCGTCGTCGTATACTCTTAACATTTTTAAAACAGAAATTAATTATTAATCGTTATCAATAGGTGTGATAAATCAAAAACAGTTCTTTCGTCGGTCCAAACTGTTGGCAATGTTTCCTATAATTTCAGTCATTCTACACTGAACAATAAGTCACGAAAAATGTGTTTGGACTTATTTGAGATAAATATTTTATTTTTTTCTTAATACGATTATTATTATTATCTATTAGGTATACTAAAATTACTCAGGTATTATTATGGAATTTCAATGAGGAACATTTGAAATGAGATAAAAAAAAATGGTAAATAAAGTATTTTTAAGACACAAACACTTGTAAAGAAATTAAAAAAAGAAGAAGGGAAATACAAATACCCACACCAGTGTTGTACGTCTTTACGTGCAGCTACTTCTAAAAAATATAAGACACCGACGGCATTCGCATAACTTATGAGACTCGAAATTGAGTTTTTCATGTTTTCAATTTCCGTTCGATTGATAAAAAGTCAATGTATAATAATTTTACTCGAGTACCTATCTAAATGATTTATTACGAAAACAGACAAAAAGACAAACCATCCACTAAAATAAATTCCCTGCCAATATACAATTGTATTATTAAACCAATTTCAAAAAAAAAAATTTATTATTTTAAACTTTTAAGAAGTCATGGAGAGTATTTCAGAAAATATGTATTTTTTTAATTACATCAAAAAAAAAGTGAATCATATCTTTGATTTAAATATTTAATGAAACAATAATAAAAACATTTACTTTTTCTAGATACAAATTGTGTATTGATTGTAGCTGTTCTTAAAATATAAAAACAAAATATGAGAATTATATCAAAATACAAAATATAATAATTTAAAATACCAATCTAACTGGAATTTCCAATGGACGAAATTCTCGAAAACATCATCACACATTTTAAACATGACGTAATGATTTTAACTATTCTTTAAAAATAAATTATGCTCACACCCACGTTTCGTGGCATGAAAATAATAATGAACGTTGTAGGCCTAAAATATCAGGTAAATATAATGTAATATAATCGATAAAAAATATGTTTTTCTTCGTCCATCAAAAATATTACACGGAGGAAAGCAGCTGATATTCGTTTCGAACTTCTCGAGAGCACAATAATTTTGGTAACGAGATTCGGAAACGGTTCTATCTAAAAGTAAACAGAGAAGGTTCGAAAAGGTAGAAGGATTGACAAAGTTGCCCATTATGTATAAGAATATCGACCTAATGGCACACAAAGGTTGACAGGATATAAGGGCATGTGTATACGGGAACGAATGTCCCCCCCCCTACCTCGTCGTCCCTCTCGCAGTTTAAATATTATATACATATATATTTCACATAATCTTCGTTTCAATAAGGTAAAAAAGAAAACGTATAAAAAGGAAATATACCGTCAACCGTTGTGTAGTGTTGGTAGTTATGCAAAGAAAGATGTGTAGGCGCACCGAAAGTTCGACTAAAAGTTTTAATATCTGTGATGGAAGCCGAAACACTGTTCTTCTGTTAATCTACTGTGCGTTAAGCGTCAGTGGAAATAAAGGCGTATAATAATAATAATAATAATAATAATAATAATAATAATAATGTGAAACACGTGACGGCGAAAGTGCGAGTTTAAAAATTGTTTATTTCTGTCGTTCGTACGTATTGGGTATTAAAATTGAGTCGTGACCGCTGTCACAGTATTTGCATCATTAACAATAAATATTGCACTATGATATGAGAATTATAAATTATAATGACGAGTATAAAATATCCATCTATAAAATTATAATTACATACTGTTTATGAAATATAATATTGCAGTTGTTACCTACTTATCGAGCACCTAGGTATGAATTACCTTAAAATTAAAAATATTAAAAAAATATTGTTGGTTAAAAATAGTTTTGATTATCATTACTCAAAATATAAGTATAGGTAATTTAAACGTTATCCTGTAATTAAGATGGTTCACGGGCTGAGTTTATAATAATTATTACCTACTTTATGGTTCATAAACTGCAGTAGGTATTACAGACTGTTAATATGTTACGAAAATCGCGAAGAATTAATTTAAACGACCTCGAATATAATATAAAATCGGAATTTTTAAATACGGTAATAGGCTGCAAAATGTTGATTAAACACAACTACGAGTACGTCGTATCTGGTTTATAAAAAGAGAAATGTTCGCATAGTATTGAAACATTTATTGCAAAAAATACTCAAAGAAACTGTACTACAGTAGTTATAGTTCAAGTGATTTATCTATGGGTTTAAACCAACTACAGAAATGTGGTTTTTTCCACTGAACACAAATTCTTAGCGTTATATAGATTATATGTTAAAGTGACAAAATATTGGTAAAATGTCCACAGCAAAATTTACAATAAGAATTTACGCAGTTTCGAATCTCTATAATAACTATTGTTTCTCGAAATAAATATGACTTTTGTAATAGTTCTATGTAAGAGGGTAAACATGAGCAAAGTCATTAGTTATCTGAAAGCTCTTTGAAGTTCTGTAACTGTAATTTACCTGAAGTGTCAAAGTTCCCACATAATTCAAAAACATAATTAACGAGGTACAATAGGAAAAAGTTTGAATATAATTAAATATTAGTGGGTACATATGGTGATAAAGTAAGCAATTTCTATTGCGAAATATCCAATAGTTTTATTTAATAAAATAAAAAGTGCGAACCGTTACGTCATAGCAATATAATAATATTATAACAATGCATCACTTGTTAAGTCAGTTCAAACGATTTTAAATGATTTAGCACAAAATATTATCATACATTACTATAAATACTATAATTACGTAGATATTTAAATTTAAAAATTTAGCCATTTTCCAACTTTTTCCAGCTGTGATCAAACACTTTTAATGAAGGACAAAAGAAATCAATGTACTCAGTCAGTGGTTCACCCGAAGACCACCGGTATAACACTATTCAAAATCATTACTTATTTTCGATATTCCAAATGAATACCTATAGGTATAAAAATATGTTGATTGTGTTATGTTTATTGCGTTTGGCTTATCAAGGTATATATATCCGCCTTAGTTTTAATAATTGTGATTTGAGATATCATCTAGCAAAAACATGTATTTCTTGTAACAAAATAACATGTTATTTATTATCTGTACATTGTTTCAACGTTATAACTATTAATAGTCATACGATTATTTTAAAACAAAATATTGACTATAAATTAAAATCTACTATTACTAGGTTCGCTAAATATTTAATGAAAAAAAATTCCACGAACTTTATATAAGTTGTATTCTTAATCAAAACATATAATTTATCATAACGAGCTAGACTATAAGCTGCCGACGTTGTGTTGTATAATTAAGTAGGTAATTAGTACCTATGATAGCTGAGTAAGTATAATGCTATGTTTGTTTTAAATATTGAATGGATATTTATAAAAAAAAATACACAAGTATATTGTGCGAATAACTTAAATAAAACATTGGTTCATCCAACAATTTATTCAAATGGCATCACCTACTTAAAATATCATCAATCACTTGATTCAAAACCTTTTTTTTGTACATAATGTATTACAGAAAAGAGGTAGTACTGATTTTATATCTACATGTATAAAAACAATATAATAACAACTTAAGGTAATTTTTAAATTTTTTAGTACTCATTTTTAGAATTTTCTTAGCTGTGAATTCTTCTGTATAGATTATTATTTTCTTGACAATTACATAACCATCAGTCTGTTTTATTTTTTCTGTCATTTATCAATTATTTTTCCTTATTTTTTGTACAAAAGCCTACTAAGAAAATTGAAATATTATATTTTCTTCTAAATTAATTATATTATATAATTATATACTTTTCAAGTACAAAATCGATACAATTTTCAATCCAAAGAAAATTCTAAATTTCGATTGCTGTTTAAACCTATTACTACAATTTCAGACAAAATAGTCACACAGTTTAAACAAAAGGTTGCTATGATAAAAAAAATGTTGGTAGATTATGCCTTTATCGTCTTGACTTTGAAATATGTTTAAAGTATTATATCGAGAAAAACAGATAAAAAAACATTTCAAAAGCATGCCGAAAGCATGCTCGAGAGCAATTCAGGATATTAGTCATTCAATAATAGTCACTTTATCAAACGATTCGAAGTTATGTACCAATTTATCAACTGAGCCTACTCGTAATCACCAAAATTTAAATTACCTAATTTGTAGATCATACATTTCTGTTTTTTTAATTTTAATTTTTTAATTTTAACGATTGTTTGGTTTTTTTGTTTAATATATTACATAGTTAGCACTCACAACGAACTAATTTGATTTTGATAAATCTTTTAGTAATCGATACAACAAAAACAGTTCATATTATTTTAATAATTTAAAACAAAATAAACAATTCAACAATATGGCATAGTTAGATGGTCTATCAGTAAATTGTCGGTTAATCTTTTTTTGTACACTTATCGTTATTATATCGGGTCAAAGTTGAACGTTAAAATACTTATCTACTCATTAATTTTCATTATAACATACTATCGGATTGGCACAATGAATTTTTTTCTTTTCCCGAGACGCAATTATTCGCCATTCTCGATTCCTATTATTGTTATCGTCATCGACACGACAGACACGAATATTATACAGGTATCTATGTGTCTGCCGCAAGTCTTATTCGTCCTGATAATAATTAATAATATTAATACAATCAGAAACGAAATAATATTATTTATACAGCTCGTCGTTTTAGTAATATGTGTTCGACGTTAATTACGTTAATTATTAATAAAATCGGTCTACATACGTACACCTACTACGACCAGTACAATAGCTGTACTTTGAAGGTAATCGAAACGATAAAACCTATCCATTTTTTTTTTCTCTTCTAGTTAAGCGAAACGAGTATGAACGATACACGAAAATGCATTCGCGGTCACGTACTTTGTACCTATCTATACCTATTCAATATTATTATAATGCAAAACAATATGACGTATAATGTATAAAATGTTATTTCACGGCACCGTGCGGTCCAACAATATTATTTATCTCTGATTATTAATGCCCACCCATCTGCGCCGGTACAGCAGTGGTACACAAAATCCCGGATTACAGACCACTGACGTAAAATCTCTGTACGCTTGTTTGAAGGGTTCCGCTCGATTCCATTCGAATTTATCGACATCACTTATTCCCTGTCCACTTTACTGCACGGGCACGTAGGTACACGATGTTGTGCTACCACCACCGTGGTTACGGTCAGAGTTCCGAGGGGAGTCGAGTAGTGGCAGCGAACGATATGCTGTCGTATAGGAAACCGTGTGAAAAAAAATATATAATTTCAGAAAACTCGCCATGAGTAGACGGTGTCTTAGGGAATCACTTATTCCCTGTCCACTTTACTGCACTGCGCGGACACATAAACGTTGAAGCCAAACCACCCCCAGGATTAGGAAAAAAAACCAGTTTTTTTTCATTTTAAACAACAACAAAAAAGTTTTTTTATTAACTACATTTTTTTTGTCAAACAAAATAATTTTCCCATTTTTTTTTACTGTTTCAAACTTATTTTAAAAACAAGAAAAAAATATATTTCTTTCAATCATATTTTCAATTAATAGGTAAATACTAAAAAAGTCAATAATACACAAAACTCGATAAAATAATTTATTTAAAAAATATATCATATATAATCTAATATAATTATTAAATCATATTTCACTATGTTTTAAAATTAATAAAGCAGAAATTTGTTATGTACAAAGTCAAATTGGATAATATGCAAATAAATTTTACCATTGTTTGTTGGTAAAGTGTGCGTTCTTAACATTTTAACATTTTTAAAACACATAAGTTATTAATAATTGGTTAATTTTCATAACCCTTTAAATGTTAATAAATAAATTTAATTATTAATAAAAATAAATAAATCCTATTTACCATTTAGGTACTACGAACATCAAAAAATTAATATAATTTAGTTGTTTTTGCTAAAAAAAAAAACAGAATTTAAATAATGTCATTTTTTAATATTTGTATAGGTTTAAACATAATGTAATAGAACATAGCAGCATCTGTAAATATATCGATAAAACTAACATTAATTTATTTATTTATTAAACCGTAAAAATGACGTTGTATATGTGCAGGGTCTGTGAGTAGGGACACATGAAATATGTATGCTTAAGGCTTAACTGTAGTCTATAATGTGATAGTAATAAACACGACAATTATTGATACGTCAAATTTCCCAGCAAAAGCCTCTAAAACTATGTTCAAAAATGTTCAGCTGAATAATTGTTTTCCACCCTTTGATACAGCTTTCCAGCAACCACGAGTTGTGAACTTGTGCCAACGGACTTACACGATAGAGAATATTAATTAAATTTTGTCATTATTTATTTTTTTATTTTATTAATTTACCTACGGCAACGAAGGCCGTTGGGTGGTTTTTGGTAAGTTTTGAACTGTAGTGGAAGGTAAAGTTGGTTTGAGACACTACGAGTACACGAGTGGCACGGATTTGCCTCTATAAGAATCTGGGTGGTCACCCATCCAGCTCAATATAGTTAAAGCGTTACACTTTAGTTGTTTTTCAAGTCTATTGTTAATAGATCTTCATTGTTTTCTACCTGTACCAGTGATAATGCTATTACTGTGCCGATCGGTGCACACCTTAACTTTTGATAGTTCATTGAAGTTTTAATTGTTAAAATTGATTTTAAATATTGTAATACGTATTTGTTATGAATTTATTGGATTAAACCTAACCGACAACCGAGACAGGTATGACAGGAGATATATGGAGAGGAAAAAAATCAAGACTTGACATGATTTTTATAAGACCAAATGATCCGGGAACTACGCATAATGGCACCGGCCGGTGCTGGCAATCGGAGCGCATTAAAACTGCGATTGGAGCCAGACACCGCCGGCACACCAAACCGCTATCACTATTACTATTATTTTTGCGCTATCTTACATAATATTATATCTACCGGTAAAACTATGATTCATACGTATTTCATTACATTAGCTATTAAATCGTAGAAGACACAACGTGGTATCTGTGCGGCTGTGCGTGCGTGCGTCAGCGCGTGTGGGAAATTCGTGTGCGTAACAACAGTATAAACGGTGATAGGCGAGTGGTATTGATAGCCGTCGGTGGAGTGGTGGACGGGATAGGCCCGAAGTGCAGGACAAGAGGGCAGAGCCCGGTAGTTGGCGATTATTATAAAAAAGACGACGTTTCTAGCCGGATAATAACAGTTCGCAAACGACCGTGTACGCAGTTAATTAAGACCACCGGTTCAGTAGTCTTTAATTACGCACCACACAACAGCAGTAGAGTAATAATAATTAAGATGATGTTCAACAAATTCGCCGTAAGTGTTTGATGATATTTAATTTGCGTTGTTTGTATTAGTGTAAAATACTATTTCAAAAACTGAATTGCAAATGTTTGTTTGGAATATTAATAGAATGATATTCTAATAATTAAAGAGCATTGATGTGATTTTTAAAAGGATAATATTCCATAATTGTCATTGTTCGTTTTACCTACACGGTTAGCGTTACACGCACCAGTAATGGGACATTATTATACCATCAATGTTTGCAATCATAAATGTTACATTAATTCAATACCCACATATTAAGTTTAAACATTCGTTTTGATGTATACCATTAATTAATTTGAGAGAAACATATAATATAAATGATCACATTAAACATAATATATTTTGGTTAATTTTAATAAATCATAAATGTATTATTCAACCAACAGACAAAAATTATTAATAATAAAAACTTTTTAACTATAAAATATATGCAGTGTATACCTTTCGTATCTTTTTTTCTTGATGAAACATTTTAAATTTAAATTTTTATAAAAAAAATGTTTTATTTCATCATACAGTAAGGATCATAATGTTAAAACACAAATATCTGTATTAAAGAGAGTACCAATAATTAAATAATGTTATATAAAGTTAATTATTTACAATACATAAATCAAGCAATTAATAGAATGACAATATATTTAAAACCAATGCAATTCGTCAAATAACTACCTACTCATTTAGATTGTTTTTTAAAAAAATACACTAAACGTTGAATATCTTTTTTTGTTTATTATTTAAATCAAATTTAAAAAAAAAAAATAGTATACTCTAAAAAACTATGTATTTGAATTTTTGCCAATATTAACTTAAACATTTGACAGCATACTAAATCAAAAATTAAATCAAAAATGTAAAACAAAAAAACTTTTCGTTCGTTGAATATTAACTGTAACTATTATATGTGAATTGTTTTGTTGTTATTATAAACTCTCGTTTACGTTATATTTACAAATAACTTTACAAAATATGTTATTAAACATGTAGTAATAAATAAATATGGCTATCAAAATATAAGTTAAAGACGAGCGTAATTTACTATTATGTGAGACTTACTACTCGTTAGTATCGAACTTCTAAGGAGAAACATTATACATTAATCTTATACCATGCATTATAAAATATAATACTTCTATAAATATATTAGAACGGCTTGTTATGGAATATAACTCCACAACAGGTGGTATAAAAATTTAGCACACAAGTTATAAAACGAATTGGGTTCATTTTGCTTTATTGAAATTTGAAATAGTAAAATTGTTCAATTATAAGACTATTGATAAATAAATTGCAACATAAATATTAATATTTACTAACCAAAAAAATACTTAAGATATAAACATAATATTATTTTATATGGTATCCCTTTTAATATATTATGTTACTTATATATTTCATTTTTTTTCCTGTATATTTTCCGTCACAAATGAGAGTACACTTTTCCATTAATAGCACACCATTTCTTCAATATTGTTAATATTACATAATAAATATACTAAAATAATATCAAATGTATAGTAGCATGTTGTACGTTGACACATTTTCAATAAAATAAATAACAAAAATATAGAATATTATGTTGGGAACAATTCCTAAAGAAAGATTAATCAGTTTCAACTCAAAATTAGGTCAGATTTAGCCAATATGATATTAATGTTTTAGAAAAAAAGGCTTAAACAATTTAAACGAGCTAATTTACACGATCTATATTATTCATTGTTAACTAAGAAATTATATATAAAAATATATTTTATAATGATTATAATAATATTAGCACAATTATAATAATATAATATCTTACAGCACTTAGAATAGTATTTAGTTATTTTAAAAATCACAACGATAAGATAACAGAGATCACAAAGTATGACTTATTAATAAACTTAAACTACATGCAAAAATAATAATATTCAATAACAAATGTAGTCGCTGAACATAGTAGGTATAAATTAATTCTTTTTAATTTTCGTAAGCATCATTCAATATTTAAAGCTTCTGTTATTATTATTATATATAAATTCAATTTGTGAAATTAACAAACAAAATTATTTATCTTTTTCTAGTAATATAATCTATAAACTATCAAATGTACCGATGTAAATTACAAAATAAAAATAATTAGGTATGAATAATTTGTATCATAATAATTATTGTTTAAACGAGCTATTTACAATATCAACAAGATTGAATCAAAGCTAAGAAAAAGTCATAATAAAAATTCCAATATATACAAGTGTGGTTATTTTACACCCTAGAGAAATTAAAATAAACAATTAATGTGGGGCTTCGCTTCAGTGAACTAACAAATTATAACCAAACAAAATGAATGATAGGCAGACTTTTACGAATTACTTTACTAGTCTTCATTTTTAATTGACTAAACACTATAAATTCATAAGCGAAAATTCTGATTAATTAGATAATCATAATATAAGTTATCACAAATGCATTACCTTTGTAGTTCATACACATATTATGGCATATTAAATAAATTGCATTGATTTATATTTAAAACTAAAGCGTAATACTGGTAGGTAGGAATGATATTATTCAGTTTACTAATCTTAGAAAAACGAATTCCCACATAAGTTAAAATTATCTAAGTGCATAAGGTCTGCATTGAAATTTAAATAAAAAATACCCAATTAACTGTGAGTCAAAATTTTTAATTTAATTTTAAACACAGTTACGGCAGGTTTTTGAATACTTTATAGAACCTTGATTGTGTAAACGATCAGTGATCTTCCTGACCGTCATGCACTCGTAATAATTGGGTTTTAACCGAAAACGCACACTGCTCGGTATTAATTATGATATTATCCATCGTAACCTTCAAATCATATACATTAATAATCTAATGTAATATAAAATATAATATTATGTATGTACACAGTGTGCGTTGTTCACCTAATCAGTGGCGTGTTTGTAGGAGAGATGTGTAGATCGCCCCTACCCTCCCACGGCCCACGACGAGGGAAGTTTGCCATTGGTGTATTTTTTATTTATATTTAATTATAGGTATCTATAACAATAATCAACGATTACTATTAAATAAGATGAAAAATAAAATAAAATAAATATTATTCTGCTATCTCAAAAATATAAATTCGAGGAGTCGATTAAAATAAATCTGGTACGTGGTGGTGGGAGGGGGGGGGTGCTATCGGTGTAACGTCAGATGCAATTTTTAACCCTCCCACCTTTCAGTAGAGTTTTATAATATTGTATAGGACGTCTCCTGATTATAATATCCAAGACGTGTCGATGCACATGACGTGTATATTAACAAAGTTCTGGTTGTACCTATAGGTATTCGCCTTGTTGGCCGTCAGTGTCGCCGTGTTGGTCGTGCCGGCCATCGGACATCCGACCGAAGACGTCGGGTCCGAGATCGAGGAAACCGCAACGACGGTGAAACACGGTATCCGCGGTTGGCTGAAGAACGTCCAAGCGAAAATCGTCAAACACGAAGAAAACTGTACTCACGGCGGCGGCGTCATACGTTGGGTGAAGAACAAACTGGGGTTGTCGAAGAAAACCACTACCGAGACCCCGACGACCACCACCACCACCGCAGCGGAAACCGATTATTCTGGTTACTTACCGGTAACCTCGGTGGTAAACCAAGGAGAACCAGAAGAACCCTACAACGGTGGCGACGACGACGTCACGATATTGGACGACTCCGTGGCGACGGTACCCGAGAACGATAGCGGCAACGAGTCTGTCGATGTGGACTCAACATATTCGTCGGCGACCGATAATGTCGTCGACACAGCTGACCCCGACATAGACGTCCGTATCCGCTTGTAAACCAATTAGGTACTATGTAATATTATTACGATCGATAGTTTTGGTCATCGTTTTCACTTCGACAAACTTCGCTCGATAAGATATTCCGGTTTGTAATCGTTCTCGTAGGCTTTTACATTTTTTTACGAACAAAAAGTTCCATTATATTATGTAAGATTTTTTTTTTTTTGTTTTGACAATTATTATTATTGACGAATATTGCGTACCTACCTTATTATTATAACCGTGTCGTTTAAGGCTGTGTTGGTATGATTTTATGCACGTAAGATAATTTAATATATTTCTATAGGTACGTACGAATATGAACATTAAAATATTATTAAGTAGGTAGGTACAATATTGTTATTATTGTTATTATAAATATTACTACTACTGCATATTATTATTATTATTATTATTATTAATATTTTATTGTTATTTTTATTATTTTTATTATTATGATTATTATTACTATTATTATTAAAACAATATGTATGATGTAATATATAATAAAATAAATGCCTGTTGCGACTTGCGATCTATTACGTTGTTGGTAGACCAATGCAGGTTTGATCCCTAACCTTGCGATTCATTATAACATTATAATATTATGTAGGTACGTATAAACTAACCTAGTACATAATAATATAGTATACCATTAACAATCTTAATTAATAGGATTTTTGATATAATTTAATTGAACTATGGAATAAAAATAAACTGTATGGTCTGTATGTGCCTTTTTTAATTCAAAGTTCAAGGGTATTGGTTTTATTTCAGCTGTATTTTCAGCCATTACGATTTAAATGTGAGAATTAATTTGAGTTAATTAATTGTCAAACTTTCCGAATATTGTTTAAACGACAGATATTTACAATGCGTAATAGAAAATATTAAACAATATATACGATACCTATAGTATTTTGTACAAAATTTAATAAACGAAAACTACAGGAAAAACATTTCGATCATATCAATCACATAATATGTGTATGTATTGTGTGTGTATACAATATAATATTATTTACAACATTATTAATTCAATTAAGGCACTTAAGAATTTATATTACCTAACGGTTTCCATTGTAACAAAAATGCACTAAACAATGTAGATATAATTTAACTACTGAAAACTAAAAAATGTATGCACCAAATTTTATTGATAAACAGACTACCTACCTACATGCAGATAAATAATTTTAAATAGCTTACCACTATAATTGATAATTATACTATAATTGATTTATTGTTTGTTTGAAGTCTGTAGTAAAAAATAAATAGTGTTATAATTTTTATTTTACACAAAGTGAAAAGCTATTTGAACCATTAAGTATGTACAGGAGCTAATGTTGTTATTAATGGTTAAACAATTATTATTAATACAATAGTATTGAATAATAATGCATAGATCACAATGTGTAAGTATCAAAATCCATCGTATCTATGTATTTTATGATAATAGCACCTATTTGCAGTGGTCAAAGAGGAGGGAGAGAATATGGTGACATGGCATCCCTCCACTTTTTATAATTCACATTTTTCATCCAACCATTTATTTTGTACGACTGTTTAAGCGATATATGAGAACTATATAAATTATGAAAGATAACTCTCCACTTATTTTGAGTCACTTTGACCGCTGCTTATTCGAGTTTCAAAATATATTACATTTTTTACATTTTTTTTCATTATTATGAATATTCTTTTCTGAATCAAAAACTAAATTAAATAACCATATATAAATCAAGTTTTTCGTATAAAAGTAGTCAAGTACATAAATGATGTATCTCAATAAATATTTTATTCGCCATACCGACATAATGGTTATTGTAATATACATTTATAGACACTGCAGTTGTTCAATACAATTTATGATTATAAAACGCAACTACATTTAATAGCCTTCAACATAATATTACACATTGTAATACGTATCTGATATTGTGTACCTACATCATCTTTAACATACAATTTAAATATAAAGTATACAGAAAATGAAAAATTTAAACTAGTAAGGGAAGGTACCTACTAAATAATACAAAATTATGTTCATATGGTTTAATTTTCGGATTCTTTATAATTGGGTTTTATAATTGATGTGTGGTAAATAATTTCTAAATGATAAAATTAAGTGACAAAAAACAATGCGAATACCTAAGCTATTCGCTAAACCTGGACGATATATTACTCCGGCCATAATACATAATATTATAGACTATGAACAGTGATCATTACTCGCATATTAATTGGTAGTTAAACTATAATCATGATCATTTAAATGTAACTGATTTAATGTATACGTTTTACATATATTTTGATTTTGCATTAATATCTAGTACCTATATATAATACCAGATGGATTTATCATATTTTATGTAGGTAATGTGTTAAAATTTGTTTCATTGAAATTGTAAAATAGATTTTTGTAACATATTATTGCTTATAGTTTATGTTATAATAGTACTTTAATACGTAGGTACTTACGTTTTACTCAACAGAGAAAGACTAATCGGGGAAAGACTTGACATTTCCAACAATTAATTGCGGTTTTGCAATTAAATAATAGACAAGAAACTATTATTTGTTCCACTTTATTTGTATTAAATTGATAAAATTATTATTACTAACATTTTAAATCGGATAAAAAGTCAATATGGAACATAAAATATTATAGTCTGTATTGGTACTCTATAATATTATTCTAGTTATATTTCTGCGAGCTTTTTGAACTAGCCCAACAAATTAAATTTGATCCTCACCTCTGAGATCCTAGCTATACATATTATATATTATACATCCAAGCCGTTGCGACTACCTCAGTCAAGCTCAATAAAAATTATAAAATAAAATTTTTTTTTTCCTTAGTAGAATTAAGATGAAATAAAATAATAAAATAGTAATACAATTATTATTCTATCTTTTCAGTCATATTAAAAATGTAGCCCCTCCCCAAGCAAATGTTAACCCGGTTCGCCGAAACACATTTCAGATTCAGCCCGCTTTAAAAATAAAAAATATTGGATCCCTAGCTGCTTTATAACTTTAAACTGAAAATATTAAAATTCGTTACTCGACATTTTGTTTACAACTATTTAAATTTAAATGTTTACACAATTCAGTATTTAAGATTTGACTTTAATACCTAATCAAAATATCTATGTACTTACTATTATACATCTTAAACATCATTTAAGTAAATATTAAAAATAATTTATTTATTTCAATTTATTCTACAGCATTCAGACCAGAATAATAATTCTAATAATATAACAAATACATCGAAAATGACAAACATTTTGATCAACAATTGCTCATTTAAGAACGTTTAAATTACAAGGTACAACAGAATTAGACATAGTATTTTAAACAAAATACTTCTTTTTTAGACTATGAACAAAGTGGTCAAATATGTAATAATTTCAAAATGAAAGGGATTTTTTTTTTAACTAGTTATTTTTGTTGGTTAAATGTTTGATAATAGAATGAATGTTCTTATAAACGTTTTTATAAAATATAAATACCGTAGACCGTATAGACTTGTAGGTACCTATATATAGATTGTACATTTTATTTATTTGGTGCTTTAGCCGTTTTAAAGGTAATTTTTCGATCATTATATTGCGTTTCTAACATGTGGTGTACATAAACTATTTACCTGCCTACCTCAATATATGTATAGCTGTAAATTAAAATTATATATGAGTATTATTCCTATAAAATAAATAAAAACAAAATAAAATAAACTGTCTTTTCACTACAATAGATATTTTTGCACCAAAACAAAAGTGTTGTTTAATACTGTTTGATCGGGAGAATTATTAGAGTGGGTAGATAAAAGCGTGAGATAATAAATTATACAATACGTGTTAAACCTAAGTATATTATATAAAAAAAAAAAAATAGCATATTACACGTATTTAATTTATATTTACGTACAATTATTAGTATTATATTAATTTGCTAATATTAACCTCAAATATAGGTTGTTTCACTTAATGCGTCAGAACTACCTATAACTATGAGTGATACCATTGAATAATTATGTACTTTATTGGAATCTTCAAAATATGTTTTTACCATAGTAAATAATAATACAATATCAAATAATATCATAGTTATTAAAAGTAAACAAGCCGGTACCTAGGTACATATTTATTTTATTCACACAACACTGGTGATTTTTAATAATTATTTATAATCAAACACAATATTATGGGTACTTTGCGTTTGCATTATTATTTTTTATGTGCTTTGGATAACATATTTGGTAATATTATTCTCATATTATTTTGTTTAAAGATATATAAGGTCAAGGTACATAATGTTATATCTTCATGAAAATTATTTAAACAATGAAAATTACTTCATTACTTAGCCAAAGGTACGTTTAATTATTCTCTATTAACTTATTTTGTTATAGAAGCGTAATTAATGTAAATATGCATACAAATTCTGCTGTAAATTTATTTTTTTTTCACTCACAAAAACTTTATTAAAACTTAATTTGCTTTTTTCTTAGAATGCAATATTGCGGTGAAAGAGAATGACTGAATACAATATACTTCATTATTCTATATTATAATGTTACTTATATTCTGAGACCTAACCATGGTATATATGAATGAATCAATTATATGCATTAGATGCATTTCAATTATAGAACTTATTATTCAACAATATTATTCTCAAATAATAAATCATTTTTATATAACAGACAGTTGTTTAAATTTTTTTTTAAAAATATTTTCAAAAATTTCTAGATATTACTAATATATTAATACAAATATTTATAATTAGGTGGCTATTTAGATATTTTTCAAATAATGAATTTTCAAGTAACAAACAAGTTAAATTATTTAGATCAAAACAAACAAAATTTAAAGCAAACAATGATTGTTTGAAAATATTTCGACATATTAATATTTAGATATGAAAAATAAAAAATAAAAATTACAAAACACAAACATTATGAATTTGTTACAATTTATTTTGATATTAAAATGGTGACCATTTTAATATTTTCAAATATTATTCATATTTTTAATAGAAATATAATAATACTTTTTAATCAAAATACACTCACTCGATTAACCATCGAAATCACCATGGAAAATTAAACGTGACACATAAAATACATAAAATGTATCCTATTTGCAATGAGTTTTTTTAAATTGCATTTGAATTCAATAAAAGAGAACTTAATTTTTTTTTTTTAAAGTGTGGGAATTGGTCTTATAATTAGTCGTAAATACGAATCCATGTATTTACACAAAATAATAATTAAATGGCTAAAATGGGGGAAAATGTAGCTTGAATAAAAAATAATAATAATAACAGTTAGTGTGAACGTCCAAAAGACAACAAATCATTTGTTGAAAATGTAAAATATTATGAACGACAAAATGGTTTTGGTATTCTGACTGATGACTATCGAGAAATACGTTTGGGATAAAAAGAACCAACAACATTTTGCAAAACCCCAGGAGGACAGATGGTTGAACCGAAGTAGCTCACCAGACAAGGATAAATGGAATCCGCCGGAAAGGTTGCTTTCACATGGGTAGGGTTGCATACCAGGCATATGACATTAATAACATTGTTTGAACAAAAGAGCTGAATCCATCGAATATTGGACTGACTAAAATCGAATTTGTTTTACAATATTTTTTTTTTTTTCATTATATTTTATTAGAAATTACTTACAAAAAGCCGAAAAAAATATTATATAATATAAAAACTCAAACGTCTTTTCGAGGTAATGAATCAATAATAAATACCAAACATTATGATGTAAGTATGTGTTTATAAGTGTGATACGTTATATAATTTTTTATTCGATTTAAAATATGTAATATTTTTAAAATTGAGTATGGAATTATAATAATATGTTATGCATATATTTCTTATATTGTATATTATATTATTTTTTACTTAACTTTAAAAAAAAAATCGAAGAAAAATGTATTCTGAGAGGAGATAGGTTACATATTCAATATGATATAGCTCTCTAATATATCCATTATAAAAAGAAAATTTCACCAATAACATTTAAATAACATTATCATCCATCTACAATGTAGATTCTACATAATTCACTCATCTTATAGATTATTTCTATTAAACATATTTTATTTCATATGTTTAAGACTACCAATAAAAACCTATCAATAAGTAATAACTAACTAGGTATAGGTATTTATCTTAAAATATACCACATGGTTTTTAGTATTTTATAAGTACATTATTATGAACTTACGTGTGCCATCGAACCGTGTCGCGATTGTATCCAGAAATGTATTCTGAGGCGCCAATAATCCTTTTCTGGCAGGCATTTGTTATACCCTAAAAAAAAATAGTTAACGAAGAATAATTAATAAAACCCGTAGACATTTTTAAATAAGAAAAAAAGTAATAAAATATAATAAGTTGGGAAGAAAGAAATAAAAAAAAAACTACGAAAAGAAGTTATAGTCGGGCTCTATTAAAATTATTTTTAAATATAAAAGCAACGACAAATTATTAAATTTCCAAAACAATTTAAGGCAAGACAGTTAATTCAAAATTGTTTATGATTATGTCAAAACTGGTTAATTTCATAACATTTATTTACCATGTTTTTCTCAAAACATCCAAAGCCATAACTACTTTATACGATTTTAAATACAATTATGTTTTTTTTTAATGGTAGTAATGTAATATAATATATAGTAATCGAGTAATAATTTTAATATTTTTAAGACCGATAAAAATTTGGTCAAATATTATATAATAGTTACCTCGCCCTCAAAATAATAATTACTTTTATACAATCAAAAAACTTAACTAGCGGTAACAATATTGAAATTCAGGAAAAATGAAAAATAAATTGCAAAACTACTAACACTTTTCGACTAACAAAATACAACTCAAAGGTTATTTTATTTTAATAGAAAATTCCAATATTCAATATTCTTCTAATAATTACCATATATTATTAGTGATTATACGCCGGATTGGGTACACTCGCGTGTCCAAGAGATACAACAATATTATAGGTAGTTCCCATAGACAATAAATACTTTTCTCTTTATTTATCTCATTACAACCTATCTATAGTAGTTCTCTGGATCATATCAATACAGTAGTATGTGTCATTATTTCATTTTTAACCATAGAAACACATTCGATATCATAATATATAGTTCAATTTTACCAGAATTCACTGGTATCTATCATATTTTTTCAATAGATTATTGTAAATCATGATACTGAAATTAATACCTAATTCAAAATACTTATATAATTGTCAGTATTTAAGCCGTTATAATATTGGAATTTAATAAACATTCATCCATTCAATAAATTGTTTTCATACAAACGGACTCTGGGTCCTATTACAGCTGTTTAAACGTTAATAGGTATGCAGTAACATAATATTATTGTTTAAAATAAATAAATAAAGTGTTATGACATTCAGCTGAATTTATATTAAAACTGCTAAATTTAATCAAACAAAATCGGCCAAATGAGTGTTACTGACACGCATTTATAGGACGTGGTTAGTTGAAGGAAATAATATTCATAAGTGAATCATTTTTACTAGAGAAATACGAGTAGAAAAAATCTGCAGGATTCCTTGTGTTCAGAGTATCTGTTTATTTTAAAATCAATAAGAGAGAGTGTTGAGGTCTATCTTACCAAATATTAAATTGAGTAAAAAATTAAGAAGCAGACAATAGAATCGCCTTTCGTTATGCGGTCAGATATATTAAGGAAATTCGGGACGTTTTGGTAAGAGCCGATGGACCCGCCTATTTATATTGAATTTTAATGCAATATATCTCAGAAAACAATTGTGTGCTGATTCAATAGTTTCGATCTGTTGAAAAGTACAGTTGGTCCAAATCAAAGGCCAAATATTTAAGATTAGATCGAACCAATGAACAGTGCAGGATTTTCAGAGATAATGGGTCTTAAAAGGAGTGACATGTGCTCTTTGTAAATCCTTCGTCTTATTTTTAATCATTTTCGCATGATTTGAAAAACTTAATTTAGAGTCGAATATTATACCTGTAAGATCTTTATAAATATTACATGCCATTAAACAACAATACAATCTAGGTAAGTAGTAATTTATAATATATTGATTTATTGTAGCGTGATAAAACGCACATTAAAATTATATTTAACTAAGGAGGAATGTATTATTTATTATTAAAATCAAGTTTTCAAAAATATTTTTATCAATGCTATGCTTAACGATCAGTAAATAAAACGAAAATGTTTAAAAAAAATAAACCATACCTAGTTCGTATTATAAAGTACCTTACACAACGTTTAAATAAAATCATTTGAATTAAATATCTACATATTAAATCCAAATTGAAAATATTATTTACCTAATGTAATAAAGCTCATTTAATTGGGCACGAGAAAAAGTCTTAAAGAATATAATACATACCTACTTATCGTGATGAAAACGTCATAAAAATGATAAATTAATAATTTGAGAGCGAACACTAATTAATCGACCGGATAATTTTTTTCAGAAAAATCGAAAACAGATTTGCTTACGGAATTCGATAGGTATACTCGCGGAAAGATTTTAAGCTTAGGCATGCGGAACTGGCAACTGTGGTATTTTTCTGTTTTAACGATAGAAACAAGAAGCTTTGCGAACGCAAATAATAATCATTATAAGTGCAAGGCATTCATAAGTCAGTCTATTCAGAAAATCTGACGGCAAAACAAATCACCAACTAATAACGACGCTCGTTCAACCTGCTAATTCGACACTATGTTCAAATTATTTTTCAAAACATGCAAATCAGATTTTTAAACATTCAAAAAGACCAAGAGAACAATAAGTAGATCAAAAACTGAAAAGACAATGTCACAAATTGTTTAAGCTTTCCAAATATTTTTTTCCCAGATTTAAATTAATTTGTGTGTATTATGTACGCGTATATATAAACACGTTTACGTTCAATATTATTATAATATAATGAAAACTTTTAAACAACTCATAAATCAAAAATAATAATGTCGTTTGTTCAATTGTTTAGTGGTGATTAGTGTTGTAGCGCAGCTATGTAATACATAATATTATTATTAAATTGGGCCATTTTTCTTGTATTAAAACAATTAATATATTAGCGGATTTAACTAATAAAAAATAACAACAACAATAATTTTAAGAAGTTTAAAAATTTTTTTAATAAACTATAACCGAAAACGATGTATTTAAATTGATTTATGTAGGAAAAAATGGTGTAGTTTAAATTAGTTGACGCATGTCTAAAAATATCGTATACCAATAATAAATTGTTTCGTGAAATGTCTTATGATTATGGAAAAAACTACGGATATTAATCTTAAGCAGTTAAACCTATCGATTAACGGAACAATGGAGTATAGTCTAGATTTTGATGGAAATTAAATTTTAATTTGAATATTAGATACAGTTAAGTACAGTCTCCCGTTCTACACACTGTAATGGTAAGTATTAAGTAATTTTTTTGTAATGCTGTTTTTGCTAATTATTACCTCGTTGAAAACATGTTTTGTGTAGATAATTAATACCTACGCATAATAAATAATAAAAAACATAATAAAGGCTTTGGAAATGTATTTAAAATTTAAATACGGTCTCGTTTGTCTAGAAAGAATTATGATATTAAAAAAAAATCTTCACTAAACCATTTCGTTAATACGACGTCCACCACTTCATTGAGATTAAAATATGATAAATTAAATTAAAACTGGGGATAGCAGGCAGTCCTAATACGATTACTATAATAATATTAAATAAATAAATACAATTACATTGGTCATATTAGTTAGGAATAAAAAACAGTTAATGATCACAGCGTTTTCAGTCGGTTTTGAATTGGAGACAACAACATCATCACGATAACAATAAACATCGAGTGAACATAAATCAACAATGTTAGATAGCATTTAAATGTTCGATTTAAAATAAACAAGATTTGAAAGACATTGGACGAGAGCGACGACGAAGGAAAAAGTCTTGATGCGGACCGACTGTAATGGGTAGGTACCTGCCTACACCTATATATCCACCATCGCATTTGTTCGGTAATAAATATAATCATACGTCTATTATAATAGGTAAACTTAATACATATAAAAATAATCATTGAGATAAATGTGTTATACCATATATTTCAATTTAGATCAGTTATTATTTAATTGATTTAAACATTTTATTTTATTTTATTGCGTTAAACCAAATAATTTACAACATCGTGGAACTGGTGAAAATAATTATACATATGGAACCCATTATAACCTATTAAAATATAATAGAAATTTAGTGAAGTCACTCCAAACGGCAACGCGCGCGTAACGAGGAAGTTTTGATATGATTATAAAAATCGATATAAGTATCTGGAACAGTCTTTATTTATAGATGCATTATTGCATTCATTAGTAAGTTCACGTAACAATTATTTAACTTAGCACCTTAAGTATTATTTGTTACCAGTGCATTATTTTTGTCTTTCAAACACTTTACACACGTAGTCATAAATTGAAACCTTGACCGTGGCTATATTATAGTACGTGTGTCGGTCTAACACTGCTGTGCTAATTGGAACAGATACTACGTAACGAATTTGCTGATTGTGCAATGGTCTTCAGGATAGAGATAAAATTGCAGCGAAATAAAGAGTATCCTTTACTAAAGAAAAGAGACACAATAACAAAGCATTTTTCTTCGTTTATTCGGCACGGGGTATACGCATGTCCCTTAGGAAAGATAGAAAGGAGACAATATCGTCGATTTCAGCCCAAATCCCGAGACATTAATCAATCGGCAACCTGTTAGCCCGATAAAGTACTTTTAAAAGATATAACAATACGAGGACCAGGGAGGGGAGACAAAATGCTTTGTAGACAAAATTCACAAAGTAAGTTTGTATATAAAATATATATGTTTTCAATTTCCACTACTATAAAGAATATATATCGTCATGTGCATTAGACATTAAAACGTTTCGTTGTCCATCAATAAGCCAATAATAATTGTAATTCAATATCACACATGATTTTCTAAACAAAAATACTTAACAAGTATTCAAATCGAAAATTATACAGCCTATGATATTAATTGTTTTTAAATTGTATTCTGTTAAAATTGAAATTGGTAATATTATAAAATATACAAAATAATATCACCAACAACCGTTTATTCATAATAATAACAAAACCAATTGTGACTTTCAATAAGATATTAAACTCATCATTCGTCTGATTTACGACTTGAAAATTGATTTTTGCCATTTAATTCTAATTTATTTATAAGGAAGAAATACGATTATATCCATTTTACGCATCGCATAATTATGAATTTCCATACAAAAATATAAATGAAATTAATTTGACATATTTTTTTTAAATTTCAATTCAGATTTTTGGACTCGTATTATTTCGTTAATACTATAAGTGAAATGAATGCGCACCAATTATTTATTTTAATGTTTCACAACGATTATTTCCTATGAATACATTTTATGGCGGTGAAAATACTGCAAAAGTTCCGTAATATAACCGTTGGAAGCGTCGGTGGAGAAAAATTACATCAAGGTGAAAAATTCTAAAAATGTTCGAGAAATCGGGGCAGATTGTGGTTTTCTGCGAGCTCCACTACGAATCGCTTTTGATGTATTGTTTCATTTAAATTTGTCTTATTAATAATTAATACACCACTATCCCAAGCCAAGGTGAACGTAAATAGCCGATATAAACCTATATAATTGATATTGTATAATACTGTATACCTATTGTATATTGTCTACACAGCACCCGATTTATTTACCCTGTCCGCTTTTGTATAATATTATTTTAATTTCTTAAAGCATTCTTTTTATTACGATACGCCGTATGATGGGTAGGTATTTGTTTTTCGGCTTAACATTGAATATAATAATAAACAGTGCCTATATCAGTTAGAAATTCATTAAAATATAATAGTAAATTTCATATAACTATCCCAACATGTTTGTAAGAACGCGCACACGCATTACCGACTAGTAATATTCTATACAATAGTACAGAACACAAATGCACAATAGTTGTCGGCCATAGACACTACGGAGTCGGATTTGAATAAAATAAAATGCTATATTATACTTTATGCAATACATAAGGTTTTATCTTGAAGCTCGTAACAACCTATACGAAATAGTACAAAATTCAAATGATCCGTTCGTGTAATAAATAATTATTTTTAAGGGGAAAAAAGGTGTTTGAAAACAACACAATTGACCAAAGTACATTCGTATTGCGTATAAAGCATGTGTGCATTGCAAAATTACCTAAGTCTGAGTTGTCTCATCTACAGAAAAAAATTATACCTGCCTATAGGTAATCGAAATATAACTTATAAGATACCTGCAATAATGTTAAATCGTCCTGGAAATGTAAGAACATATTTTTTAATCATACACTTAACACTTTATTTTTATTACCTTTTAAAGGAAAAGTTATTATAAGGCTTAACACTTAGATAGTAACGATAAAAACCTCGGAACCAGCATCGCGGTATCTACTGGTATAGAATATACATGAGATTCGTAGTTTCAATTTCAAGTGTAACTGATCGACTCGTATCGCTGCAGAGTAGGTCACCGGTAATGGATGTGTTAAATTTGAGTTCAATGATACATCATTGTATGCGAAAAACGATTCTAAACAAAGGAGACAGCGGTGGTCAAGCACATAATATTTCCATGCATAATTTATGTTGTATTAGATTATTGTTATTATTAGTATTTTTTTTTTTTTTTTTTTATTGGGTAAGTTGAACGAGTTTCTGCCAAAACGATATTTAATTTGTATGCTATATACAACTTAAAATATAGTCAATACCAACGGGCGGCGACCCATAGAAAGAAATAGTGTAAATAAATCTTAAAATTAGTTGAAAAATTCATAAGGTAGGTATATAAAATAATAATTTAGGGATATCTATCTAATGGCGAAAAGTTTCAATTACAAGTTAAAACAAATTAATTAAAATCATTAAAATAAAAATTGAGATCTTTCGTTTAATATCCAATTTTGTGAAAATTAAAACTTCAAACACTTAAAAAAAATTGAGGATAGTCAATGCTGTAACTGCTGTAAAAACAACTTATAAGAATCCTTGTGTTGGATTTTAAAGCTATTTAACTCAAAACATTTTGTCAACATAAACGGAAAAAAATTAATTTTAAAAAGTTCAAAATGTCAATAGATCAAAAAAAGCAACTTTTTTTTTAAACTATACTATTATTGGTAAAAATAACATACTAATCGTCGTTAAACGAATACATTCAATACATTCAATTCATTACAATCTTAAATTGTTTAAATCTTAAAATAAAAGTACTATATACTATTGTATTTTTTAATTATTATTAATTTTCCATTACTTAGGCGATCAATAAGTACGGTTATTACTCATTAATAATAATGCATTACTATTTTTCTAATTTACCAAGTAAAATATGAAAATCCATAAGAAAATACCACGAGAGACCTTTTTTTTAAATGTATAAAATTCTGTAAAAGCTCGTACTTATATTTCATGAGATAGTTACCTACTAAATTTATTTTTTTTTCAATTATTAAGGTAGCCAAAGTTTGTGTCTTTCGTGTAGAATAGTATTTATTGATGACATTGGTGATAATTGACAACTACTAAGGTTTAAAATAGACGTTATCATACTTGCCAAAAATTTAAAACTATCAATATATGATATTTTATATTTGAATTACATTTCCGATGAGATTTCAGTTACTCATATTTTTGTTTTTAATTTGACATAAGTATAGGTGCCTACCTCCTACGCCTGTAATGAACATGTTGCAAAAATATGTTTTAAATATATCAACACTTTCTAGGTGCACTAGATTAAATATGTAAAGGTTAGGTTACATATGTATTTTTTTTTTTTTGTTAAAAAACGGTATTACCCACTTAGTTTGTGTTCACTTGGACATTAATTTAAACTCGAAGAATAAAATCGTTTCAAAAAACACTACCTATGTAAAACATAATTTATTAACAAAATTTCATTTTCGTATTATAATTTATTTAGAATTTATTTGAAAATAAAACGTATATATTATAGCGAAAAATGTTTTTTTTTAATATATATATGGAGTCTCATTTGCACTCGATACGACCAAATCACCTGTATATATGTTTTTAATTCCAGTTAACAGAAGTATCGATGAAAAGTTTTAGTTCAATTTATTACATTCACTTTTCAGGTATGTCTGAATGTCTCTCGAGAGAAAAAACTGAGTTCTAAAAGTTATTTTATTCTACGGTTCCGAAATCATGTTTCAAGAGAGAAAAAGACTCTAAGATCCAAATTATTGCTCGAAATTGTTTAAAGTTGTATAGTTACTATTACAGTGTTATGTTGAAATAACAAAGCTGATGTAGAAGCTTTCTTATACAGATAACAATGGTTGTATTTTTTGTATTATGAATCCCAAGTTTGCCGAATACTTTAAAGATTAAAACTTTGGAATTCGAATTAATTGTAACATATTATTACTCGAGTATCGGGAGTCAACCCAGGGAGATTGATTAATCATCTCATAATTCTCAATAATAATGTACATTACACTCGTAGATATACTTACTAAAATATAACGTCATAATGTGTTTTGTGTGAATTTCAAAAACTGCATTTTATTAGTTATAATATTATACTAAGTTCAGTGCATTTTAAAACAATGAATTTTCAAAATTATTTGTCGTATAGATTTGATTTGAAACATTCGTACAATTCTTAAACCTAATGAATTATATTAACTAGTACTTATATTCTAACAATTTTTAAGTTCGCCAAATGTCAATACGTCATTAAAATGTATACATAATCCAACTTATCTAACACATCTTTGATTTTGATGGTATATAGTTTCTAGAAGAAAATTAGATCTAGCTTGGACTTCGGGCAGTCAAAAGTAAAAGTTCCCAGAAGTTATCAAAATAATGCGGAAAAACTAAAAGAAAAATACGGCAAACTAAAATATTAATCCAATAGGTACCTACCAGTTTTCAACTTTATAAAATATATTTTTATATTTTGTAGTAATTCAATGCTGACATGAAATGTGCACTAAATATTTTAGATCAGTATTTTCTAGAGATGTTTTAATTATCAAAAGATGTTTGCTCTTTTCGAGCAATTTATATAGGTACACATAATTAAGCATTTTCGACTTTTCTTCAGAATTTTTTGATTTATGTTAATAAAATAATTTTTAAGCTAAGAAGTTAAATTATTCATATTAAGTAATTTAAATATAACAAAATTTCATGGTCATAATTTTTTTTTTTAAAGCGTTTGAAGCTCAAACTTTCACGAAATTCGTGTTATCCATAATCACAAAAATGTAAATTATTTTAGTTCAACATTTTAACTTTCAAAAAATAATAATAAATAAAAAATAAAATAGTACTTTTTGTAAATTCCCGAATTATTATTTTTAAGTTTAGTCAACTTCAAAGTAAAAATTAATTTCATAATAAATCGTTTGACGAATCAACATTTTTTTTTTTACATACAAAGATTTGTTGCACATCATTCATTTCAAAAAATGTTTGAAAACTGTATGTGTCGGTTTACAAGCTTGGTAAATATTTTTTATAAAAAAATTTTGCTCAACAGGTTTTGGTCGATTTGGTTTCTGGCTTCCTTCAATAGTAGATTATAGTAAATAATATAATATAATATTATTTATTGCATTTACAATCTATAGAATCTTAAATTATGTATAATTTATTATTATTGAATCTATGAAATGTATGAATACTGTAACGTCTCATGTGTAGTTCCATATTATGATCATCGTCGTTATTATGTCTTGTAATTTTGATTAAAATCTCCAAACGGTTTTTATCGAAACAGCTGTACTAGATTAAGTAATATTATAAATAAATGTTCCAATAAAAAAAAGAAACTTAAGGACTCCGTGCAGTCGAGAGGCACGGGGTTATTGCAATTTAATTTTTTACTATTTTATTATTGCAATGCCAACCCCACTTTAACGACGGTAAAACAGAAGTGTAGTTATGGCTATGGCTCGGTGACGGTGGAGGTATAGTAGTGACGGTCGCGTTTATTACTATCATTTAATCATCAAACAGGTAGGTAGTATTATCATGGCAGTAGCTATCAGTATAAACAAGGGTTTGCGGGGGCTTACCTGACGAGAGAATATGGTACACGCGCGCGCACGGATAACGCGGCGGCGATCGACGGCGGCGGTGGAAGTGGCGGCGACGATCGTTGCCGCAGTGGCATCGGTGAAGACGAGTATATGTGCGTGTATGTATGTTGTATATATATATTGGATATATATATAATATACAAACAATGATGAGTATTATTAAAACGGTTGTGAAACAATAGTATTGAAAATAATAATGATAATAATAATAATAATAATAGTAATAATATAGAGTCGAGCGGGACGCGGATTTTAAGGGGAGTGGGGGCAGCAGGTGACCGTCATAATCGCATCACTGCGGGTGCACCGACAGCCGAGTGTGCAACAGTCGTCATGGTTGCAGCGGCAGTGGCGGCAGTGGCGACGACGACGTCACTGTGTACGATAACGTGGCGGCGGCGGCGGCGGCGGCGGCGGTGTGGTGGCGGCGGCGGCAGCCAACCCCGGTCGTCGTCGCCCGTGCGGGAGAGTAAACGGCGGCGGCGGCGGGGGTGGTGAGCGGGAACAGATTTAACGGCGATGAGCACGCGGGAAACGTCGGCGGCAGCGGCGGCGTCGACAGCGGGCGCTGATGTGGTCGCGAGCGTGAGTAGGCGCGTCCTATGTGCGGTGCACAGCGCCGTTAACGAGATACTGCCGACGACGACTACGGCTACGACGACGACGACGACGACGATGACGGCGGCGGCGGCGACGACGACGATTACGGCGGCGGCGGCTGATGCTGATGCTGATGCTGATGCTGCTGCTGCTGCTGCTGCTGCTGCTGCTGTTGCTGCTGGACGCGGTAGCAACAGCCAGCCGCCGACGAGCCCCCGTGCAACCCTAGGCAACGCCGCCGCCGCCGCCGCCACCACCACCGGTGTACATTATTATTATTATATTATTGTGCATATATATACCTACTGCTGCAGCAGAGGTGTGGATAATATCGTACGAGCAACACTACCTGACGGAGTGATAATAATAACATAAAAATCTCGTCGGTTCCCGATGGTCGTGACAATAATATACTATAATAATAATAATAATAATAATACAATTATCGTAACTATAATAGTTGTATATAATACAGCTGTACGAGGCAGTGTCAAGCGCGCCCGCGGGATAAAATCCCACCCGGGGCAAGATAAAACTTACTTATAATCTAATACTATAGTTATGGCGATATCGGTATCAAAGTGTACATGCAATTTAAAATTCCCAAGAGTGTCAACGTCTCCTCTTGCCTTCACCCCCCCCCCCCTTGAGACCGCTCTTGGGAAGTGTATCGGTTCATAATATTATTATTGTTATTAGTCTTATTCCGTTTATAATTTTCTCCCAACAGGTTATGATAAACATTATAGTACTTGTATGATAAATTGTATCGACCATGGACACTTTCGAGTCTGGCAGTGGCGTGTTTAGGAGGAATATTCCTCAACCCCGAGGCACATGATGAAGTAGCACCACCTATTCCAATTACAAGGTACTAGGTGATGTAGTGTCCTACGATACCACAGATAACCCTACGATGATTCGTCAAATCTGCACGCCCCAAAACGAGTTTTATCGTAAGTTTGTTTATAGCACCACTATATTACAATGGCCCCTGGACATTTTACTTTTGACATTTATTTTGTGTGTTTTATTTTATTTTCACAAACATTTTAAGTTTCCAAACATCTGTTCAGAACACCTTATATCCCTGTTGTGTCAGTCCGTCCGTCAGTCGGTTAGGTTAGTGGATTTTTGTTTATTTATTGGCAATATATAGTTACGATTGTGGATGTATATTGTTGATTTTAATTTATTTATCGTCTGTGTAGTACTGGACCTACGCATAGACCGTG
Organism: Myzus persicae; assembly: GCF_001856785.1. Taxonomy (NCBI): domain Eukaryota; kingdom Metazoa; phylum Arthropoda; class Insecta; order Hemiptera; family Aphididae; genus Myzus; species Myzus persicae. The sequence goes on from NW_019103792.1 coordinate 166,643, forward strand.
CCTACACGAAATTATAATTTGTAAAAAATAAAAATAATAAAAAATAAACAAATACGTTTAAAAACCGGGAATTTAGCAAGCTCACAGAGTGAGTCTTTTTAAAAAGTTTAATTGTAAAATTATTGTAAAAATTGAAAATTGTAACTTGTAGCAAAAATAAAAAATCATCATTGGTTATGTAGGTAAATACTTTGAATCTCAAGCACCACCACGTATTTATGGGACTCTGAAGTCCTGGGCAATTTCCCCTTAAGCCCCACTAAAAACGACACTACTTTGAAGTCTCAACACGGGGTGGCCTACGATGGTGGGGGCTGTATTTTTCTCACGACGAACACAGTCTGACACAGGCTGACTGCGTCATTTCGAAACTCGCAAACACGGAGTGATATTCCGTTTCGTTCCCGTATGATCTATAAAAATAAAAAATACATATAACACAATATAACAAAAGTCAAACATGAATTTTAAAAGACCTCACTGGTTTTTGAATAAAATATACATAGCATAAATTCACACAAAAAATTATTCGAAACGTTCTCTTACGCAAATCGTTGTATTAAAAATATGTAAAAATTTAATGTGTAGGTACTAAAAGAAACGTGACAACTTATCAAATAATAATATGTTATTAATATTATAAGAGTTTTATTTTTTTTTAACGCTCCAAATTTAGAAATAATGATATATTCTATGTTTTTTTTCATACGTAAAGCCTAAGTATTAATAAACTTTGATGTAAAAAAAAGCTACAAATTCGGTTTAAGTGTTTCTGTGACTCTGTATATCAATTAAGAGTTAGATTTAAAAATTCAAATCGTTTTCGAATATCACGACGAAAAATGGAATTCTGATACCCAAGTCCAAGTGGCCATGTTGTAAGTAGTGCTACAGTTGTATAAGCTTTATTAATTATAAAATACTTGTAGGTACTGAAATAACTTGGCTCCGTAAATAGTTTCAATTAAATTGAATAATAATAATATTATGATCACGAAACTTTCGTACACCTACCTGTAGCTCACCCATAACAGACACTGTCGTGTAAACCTGTAGGTTAACTGGTTAGATTATGCACTGCGTTCTACGTGCGAAGAATTTTAGTTTATTTGTTTTTACTTGGTAGGTATGTAATTATTTACGGTGACCGTGATACCGTACTTGTAGTATATTATATACCTATATATTTTATATGGAACTATGTTATGTAGTTAAATGGCTATTCTTATTGAATACACAGTTAAATATTTTTTTTAGATATTCCGCCTTGTAAAATCGACTTACATAAACATACTGTACCATTTATTTTTTTTGTTTTGTAAAATAAATATCAAAATTGTTCATAATAAAATGATTACATAACACAATTTAGTGCACACGTCATATACTACCCTATTAAACTAAGTAATTGAATTGAAAAGTATATTTTTGCATAATACATATTATAACATTATTATTATTAATAAAAATAAATCTAAAAAGTAATAAGGTCACATACAGTTAGTCACATTTCCCACGTAAGTTAATAATAACTGCAGAACTTTTATGAATAATATAAGTAAATCAACATACAGCTATGTACGAGAGTTAAATTAACATTAATTAATAATTATTAAATTTAAATAAGTCATATACATTTTCAAAAGCTAAGTTGAGTTGATTCATTTACAGTTTGTTTATATACTAATTACTACTAATTACTAACCCAATAAAATACACGACAAATAAATTTTATTTTAGGAAATAACCATCTTTGCTTTTCTATTCAATTATAATATCACTGTATATATTATGTGACTTTAATAGTTTAATGTAAAGCACTACTAGGTATAACAAGATCAAAAATGATTTGAAAATCTTATAATAATATTATTATCCGTGATGAAATAATAAAAAATAAAAACATTTACTATTTTGGTATCAATCAAAACATTGAAAAATTACGATCCATACCGACATCGGCAGTCGCACGATTATCGCTGAGTTAAACGTATTCACTCCAACGACCAATACTGACTTCTAACGTGATTACAATCAAATCGTTTTCACGAGGCAAACAAAAGACCAAAGGACAAAATATTAACAATTCGAAAAAATAGCACTTGTTCAAAACGAATGAATTGTGTTATTTCTATTATCATGATTATTGTTCGAGCATAAGTTATAAAGTATAAAATAATAACAACAATGGCGACTAAGAGAGAAAAAAACGTTTTCAATAATTTTAAATTTGTAACCTTGTCGCCTACTTACAAAAACCATAAAAATATGTTCAGTGTATTATGAGATACCTATTTTTGTCATATCAATGTACTATATTTATTTATTTGATATATTTATTATACTAATTTATCTGATATACTACCTATAAATATTGTATCCAATATCCATCATTTGTAACTAGATTATTCGTCGTTATTTTACCATTACAATACTATCGTGACAAATAAGTGAGACAATTGTTAAATTGAGCGAATGGCATCATACACCATTATTGATGCAATAGCAAAGCTAGATTTATCGATATTGCACCATAGTACTCGCTTTAGCGTTTATGGTCGTTACAATTTAATGTATTAAAGCATATTTCTCTAGCAGTTGGTACGGAGAATATCGTCGATTAATTTTTTACTCGTTTTATTCCAAAAATTACAGTAGGTATACTGTCTCGATATTCTCAGGCTATCGGATCTGACAGTGGAATAAATGCCAATACCCATTCATTAATTAATTTACTATAATTAAATGTAAAATTATCAACAAGACCAAACCTTAAAATCGCAAGACTCCCTTTTCTATATTCTAGGTGTCTAGTGTACCCTGAGTGGCTGAGTAGGTCACTGTAATGGATGTGTTAAATTTTAATTCAATGATAAATCATCGTATACGAAAAAAACGTTACTGAGCAGAGACTGAATATTAGTCAGCCTACTATGTGCTTAAGGATATTTTATAAATACGCGTCTTAAATTGCTATATAAGTTTTCAAATTCCTGCGAATTTTGTCAAAATTTGAACTTCAAACGCTTATAAAAAAAACTGTGACTTTGTACTTTGTATATATATTTTGTGTAATACGATATTTTTTAGCTTAGCGATAATAACAGGTGACAGCGTAATATTATAAGGAGAGCCTAGTATTAAATGTTCACACTTTATTAATCACAAATAAAAATGTTATCATACCTAAGTACATTATATTCAAATGTATGTTCAAATATCTATGAATAGCAACAAAAAAAAACCAAAATATTTTTTGAAAACTATGTCATGTCCAGCATATTATGCTAATAGGTTTAAATATTTATTGGGAATTAAATGTTACAACGATTGTTGCTCTTTGAGTTACAGAACAAAAACAAACCCATTTTCTCGGATACCATATATATAGGATTTGTTTAAAAATTCCAATTTTTCCAGATTATTTTGGAAAGTACTCACTGATCATATTTTTTTTCTTTGGAAGGAGCCCAACTACCGATTGATAACGTATAAAAAATAAGTAGAAGATATTTTTAGTTAAGTGTTCAAATTATTGATTTTCCATATTCGTCAATGATGTACATTTTCATTTGCACATTTGCAAACACTGGGTTTTAAACAATAAACCCCTAGATTAAAACTAATTATAACTGTCCAGTTTCATACCATTGTTGGTGAAATTTAAAATTTCACAGCTCATCAAAATACTGATCACTCCAAATACAATAGAAAATGTTCACTGTACATTTATTAAAATATTGTATTTCCATTCAAAATGTAATACTGAAAAAGCATACTCGGAACGTCCAAAATAACAGCTAAACAAACAAAAAGTAACAACATAATAGATTGGGTTCGTCTAAAAGTTTTAAAAAAAACTGCTCGATACAATAGATTGAATCATTTGGGTGATGTATAGGTGTGTGTGTGTATATATATATTATAGCAATACATTTAAGGTATAAAACTTCAGATTTTGTTTAAAAAGTTTCTTTTGATTCGGCCAGAAGTTTACAGTCCTAATTCTTAAATACAATTATTTTTCTTTTTCAGTGTACAGCTCAATTCTTTGATTTAACCATTATAGAAATCATTATATATATCATAGGTCCAAAACCAAAACAATATTGCACTAGTTATTCTAATAAATTGTCTCTAGATAATTTTAACGTCCAATACTCGAATAGCCTAAACAATTCTAAAACATCAAATTATTACAGTCAAACAAAATTAGGTACTTACCAATATTATGTAAATTATCATGATTACCACCAACAAAAATAAGTTTTATACAATACCACCAGTTACAACCACGATGCTGTGTTATATAAGTATATTGATTATAAAATGTTATCTCGATATTAAATAATTGTTTATGTGAGCTTGGGGAGGGTGGGGGGTCAATACTTGAGATTAAATAAACTGCATGTATACGCACCAGACTAGACTTCTAATATAATTTATTTCTAGACTTTCTAAGAATTCTCTCGCAACTTGCCATTGATTATTCATGTTTTGTACACCAGCTTGGCAGCTTTCTACCATCAAGAGTTACATTTGGTTCTATGTTCCATTGTTTGAAAAATCCAAACGATTACGATTGATGTCCCACGTATTGATAGACTATTTTAAAGTGGAGGACGTAATGCCAACTCTATTAGGTAGGTACAGTATGTCAATTTTAAATTAGTAAATATTTATGAGGTACAACACATTGATTTATTGAGTAATCCGTTAGTTTTCTAATTTTAACAACCTCCCAAAAAATAGTAACCTCTCATCAATCATAACAATATTATCTAAAGACCACCAATTGTCTGAATCCATATTACGTTTATTTATTATCGGATCACCAAGTGACCTATTTTCAATATAATTAGCCTTTCTAATAAAAAAAAAATCAAATATAATAAAGTTATGCGTTATACTTTAAATTGGTTTTGGCATAATAATATTGTAACGATTTATCGATGCTTTCAAATGTTGAACAAATATATTACGACAGTATTAGTACAATACTGAAGTATTCCGAGGTGGCCTACGCGAAACTAGTCTTCGCTCCAGTTCTATGATCCTATCTCTACATTTTACTAAGAGTTTGAATATTGTAAAGTAATAGAAAATATTTCTCAATAACAAAATATATGAAGTTTAGAATTGAAGGTTGAACATTTTTTCAATGGAAAAGTACATATGGCTTGGAACTTTTCAGAATCGGATTTACATTGAGAGCCAACGAGTAACTATTATGGATTTGTGCGATGGATTTCAAAACTAGGGTTTTATAAAGAAAAAAACATAAATTATAAAAAAAAAAACAAGATAATGTTATTCTTCAATAATATTGTGTTTTTTTTTTCTTAAAAGGTTTTGGAAAGTACCATTTTAATATTAAAATATAAAAATATATTCTGGAATATATTATTAATATGTTAAAAATATTTTTGAATTTAAAAAACGTAAAATGAAAACTTCTTTTAGAATTGCTGGCCCGTTGGCTTAAAAGTTTTCCTGTAAGAATGCATAATATCTATTCATATCCAGTATTGGTGAGTAAAGAATGGTTATAATTATTGTACTTCAAATTATTTTTTATTGCACCCTGAAGTTTAGGGTAATAATAATCGGTATGATCAGGTGTATAGTATTTAAGTATTTTTATCACCTTTTAATAACTTATACTTTCATGGTTTCAAAACCCATTGGTTATACAATAACCATAAGAAATTGTATGTTTTGACCTAAGCGTGAGAATGTATTAGCTTAACAACGATATGTGTCGGTTTTTTTTTTGTACACGATTTATGAAGAAAAAATTGTTTTGATTTTCAACTTAAATGTATCTTTTCTGGTAGAAAATTATACTTGGCTAATACTTCTGAGAGTTCAAAATTAAAATTCTCAGTTCTTTTTAAAATAATCGGGAATAAGAAAAACAATTTAGGAAAAACGGAAATTTTCATTCAAAACCAGTTTTTGACCATATTATAATTAAATTGATTTTTCAGTCTTTTTTCTATAAATTTTCTTTTCAAATCCTAATTAATTTTTTTTTTCAACTTACCGTGTGCATATGTATAATATGATATTGATATATAGTAAAATAAATTACTGTAATAGCAGCATAAATATATCATAAAATAGACTTAGTAATAATATTATATAGAATGATAAACCATTTAGGCTAAGAATCATTTTTTGAATGTAATGATTTATCAATGAATTCAAACTTAGCACATATGTCATTATTATCGAGAGATTACCAGCTAATTTAACCTTATTTTTAATTGTATTTAAAAAATATTAACAAATAAGTAGGTACATTTAATATTTAAAAATTTAGTTCATGTTACTATAATATTATATTATTCGATATTTATAAATCGTTTTTCTCAATAAGTTAAGCATAATATACTATGGTATGTAAAATATTGTAGATTTCTAAACTGTTATAGTCAGAACTTCAGAAGTCAGAAGTCAGAACTAAACCGATGTCTTATTTGGTACTTTTAACTAACTATTACAATTTGAAATACTGAAAACGTGTTTCTGGCATATGTTTGTAAGGTACTCTACGCTATACGTTACATATATTCGAGAAAAAAAACTGATAATTGTTACGAAAAAAACAACTACACCAGTACACCAAACACACTCATCCCTCGCGGCCTCACGTAGACAAAGTCAATATAATCCTCGTATTGGTCGACAACAAAAACAACAACAACGCATCGACACAACGATTTACTACTAATGACTACGAGTTGGTTGACTGATGATGAAAACGCGAATTTTTGGTGTTGTTAAACTGAACCAGATACCTATGTAGTTGAATAATGCATACTCATATTATTATTGTAAATCTAATCACTTTAACACAATTCACACCTATCAATTAACCCCCCGTCCCACATCTCACTACAGTTATTTTGCTTTACAATTGCTTTTACTCTTAAACCAGATCGTAATTGTTCTTGTGCGGGGGAGAGCTTTTAATGTGAATACACAGGGTTGGTTTAACTAGTATCTCCCATAAATTTATAGCACACTGATGTCGTAGTTTTTTTTTTAGGTTTCGGTTTCCATACGGCTCTACAAATTTGTGTTTGCAGTAACTTTTATAGACCATAGCATTTATTTTTTAACTTTCTTGAAATTGTTGGGGGGTTCAACCCCTCAACAGCACCTCCTCTAGCTACGCCACTGTTATATTATTGCCGTTACTGAGTACTGTATTATTCTATGATAAGTTACTATACAGTACGAGTATAAATAAATAAATAAATATAAAATATATATTATATTATACTATACCTACAACTATAGGTAGTTTATACACATAATTGTAATTTACCTGTATAGTTGAATAGTGTTTATTACTTTTGTAAATCCAATCGACTTACACTTACTTATTGATTAACCCTCCACCATTATTTTTCAACACGATTGTTTTTAGTCTTTTACTCTCATTACCCAAAAGTCGATCGGATCGTATTTGAAATTGCGTCGGGGCAAAAAAAAAACAGTATTTAAAAACACATAGATGATATTCTTATATTTTTTTTTCTCTTTACTAATCACTAAAATATGTCTTGCAATTTGCAAATGAATGCAATATTATTATTACACTGATCGGAGCGCCAATGCGCGATCACTTCTCGAACAATATTGAACGGCTTACCCATCACAGTACCTAGCTGTAAGTAGATAATAGAAGTATTAGTATAATAATATTATTATATTATTACCGCTACCGTACGTATATTATGCCACAATGAGCTACAAAATAGTTTATTGTTTGCCTCCTATACACAATAATATATTATAATATTATTCCGATACGCTCGATTCGTTTTCTTGTAGTATAATATAGTGTTCTGCTGCACTTCTGCTGCATATAAATATACACTCCGAATACTCCCCGTGAATGCTAAACTGATTTTTTTCTTATAATCAATCGACACTGGTGCGCTATGTAGGTAGGTACTCACCAATTCCCCAGTCGAATCTCATCTGAGAACAAAATAAAATAATAATATTATATTACTTTTAAACATTTTGTATCAAACGTTTTCATTGATTTGTATGTATTATGTAGGTAGGTAGGTACTAGGTATAGGTAAGTAGCTATAGTAGCTACTATTAATTGTCCGTATAAATGTGATGCGTTTAATATTTATGGAAACGAAGACACAAGTCGTATTTATTCACCCGGTAATAACCAAATCATCTTAAAAAGCGCCTTGTTTCAATTTATATTTAATTTCCCTTATTTCGAACAATGATAATAAAACGATTTACTTCGCTGTAACTTGCGAGAAAATATTTAACTTTATCATAATACCGTCGGAATTTAAATAACAAATCTTTGAAAGCGAATCACATAGAAGCTACAACTTACAATGACGGTAGGTATACGCCTACCTATTATAAATCTATAACAAACATCCACATTCCAATTTCCCCTATCGATTTTTGAACCCACCTGCACCTGTTGTAACTCTGCCTACTATTATTATAGCTATTATTATTAAGTTAGCATTTTAATAGCTAATTGTTCTGCACGATTTTTCGAACATTAATATATAGAAGTGAAGTATTAAGCTTTTCATAAGGTAAACATTTTAATCGAATAGTTTAATAAATTTTTTTTTCTATGCTTTTTCCATAAACGCATGTTATACATAGCTTTACTTGCTGTTTATATACTAAGAATAAATAAAATCTAACTTAAAGTTGTATAAATATAATATAGATTTATTATATAAAATATTTTTACGATTTTTTATTATTTATTATATAAAACATTATTTTTGTCTGTATTAGTCTACGACCGCTTTTATAATGCTTATGTGTACACATTTTTATAATTTCTATCTTATACTCATTACGATATTCTGATGCATTTATGATACAAAATTAATAGTATCCAAATTTAAAGTATTAATATTCGTTATCCTCCAGATGAATAAAATCCATTAGTATTAAAAATTATAAATAATAAAGTTACAATTATAATTTAATAAAGTTCACTCTTGCTTTTAACTAATACATTAATGTTAAAACACGTGTGTATCCAATTATATTATTATTTTATATTATAAACAGGATGATTAATTTTACTTAAAACGATTTTTCTTTTCTTTATAGCAAATAACTTATGTTTCGAAATATTTTTAAAATTAATTTTAGATTCCTAACGGTACGATGAATATATGAATTTTAAAATGGTGTGTGTGTGTGTGTGTACTGTGTATGTGTGTTTTTAAATTTTTTTCAGTCTGTCATTACTTTTTTTGATAGGAAAATGATACCATATTGGTAATCTTATACTTTTACTTGGCCAAAATCCTCCAATATATTTTATTGAGATTTAACATTTATCGTTTAAATAAAATAATTTTATTATTTTCAACAAACGTGGAAAAATATATGAATACACCAACTAAATTATATGTAATAATATAAAAATTTTATAATAAGCATAAATAAAATATGAATAGAATATAAATTACTGTGGGTGTAGTTAGGGTGTGGGTTTTGACGGTCATATGCAGTCTGCGGCTCCATAAGGGTGCTCTTGATGCAGTCGTCCGGTTCCGGGCTCAATTGATCATAATTCTTTAATATTACTTATTAGTACTAGTTGAGAACCAGTCGGAGATCTCGACTTCCGTAGTCTCGTCGTAGAGTATCCAAAAATGATGGACATGGATTACCCACGAGAGCCTTCGAGGAGTCTTCAACAGTCATCTTTGAAGCGCCATCTGTGCGGACGACCTCGTCATACTTAAATAGGTACGTGAAGTTTGCGACACCACCGATTTCCCAGGTCAGTAGTTAGGATTAGCATCCTCCACGATGGTGTGACAAGACACATACTTTACCAGAAAACTCATGCCCTTCACCTAACCACCAATACCGAGACTTAAAACGGTGGTATTTCAGAGTAGGTACTGCAGGGAATTGCACACTCAAAACGTGCAAAACGAATAGAATCTACGAAACGACCACCGAACGCCTATCGTGAAAACCGGACCGACCAAACAATACGGCAATAACTACTGCAGACATAAAATCTCCAGGGACAGGAATTCAGGCTCGACTTTGGTTTGGATTTTTAAGCTATCTGATGAGGATTTGCAGAAAAAGTTAACTACTTAAATTATCTCAATTAAGGCTGAAAATAAGTCTGGAAAGTTTATTACACCTTTTACAAAAATTAGTGGTGGTAGTTTAATTTTGTCTATCTACGATGCTCTCATTCGTGTTTTGGATGATGGGTTAACTGGTGAGTTATCAGAATCAGTTTGCGTTAACAGTTCGTATCGATTTGCAGTTATGAATAGTTTTTTATTATTTTTGTTTGGATCAAGATCCGGAGAACTCGGGTTGGAGGAAGCTGACAGATTCCTTTTACCGGTCTTAGTTGTTCAATCTGTATTTGTGGGGTTGTTGAATATTGACTAGAATTATTCGTAAAAAAAAATCTTTACAAAAATATCATTAAATCAACAGTTATTAAACATAAAAACGAAATAAATGGTCAATAACTGATTTTTCATTATTGTTCAATGGCGAATTTTCCGTAAGAACGAATGAACGGTCCGGAAGAAAGAACGGGCTTAGGTATAAGAATTTTTTATAGAATTGCATTTGAAATATTGAAAATAACGGTAGGTATATACTGTATATAACTGGAAAACCTGTAGTGAAACGAGAAGCAGTAAAGCTGGTATCGATACGGAACCGTATACCGGTATACCTACAATATGTCAATATGCAATCATTGGTAGAAACAATAAGTTGGATTACCTATAACTTAGATAGAACACATTTTTCAAGATTTAGATAATTCAATGTATTGGTTTTATAATAATTAATTCTTTGTATTAATAATTATTTTTGTGTTTAGAGCATACTTTGGTGGGTAAAATTATTATTTTTTAATGATCTAAAGCCCCGGCAACCATGGCCATTAGCTGTTTGTAGGGGGAAACGGTTGGTTTGGAACACGTATTGTATGACCTGTGGTAAGGATTTTGTTGGTCAAATTCTTTCAGTAGAAACTTTTCAAAATAATCGGGGAAAAAATAAAAAATTTAAAATTTAAGCAAAACCTGTAGATTCCGACAAAATAATTGTAATTTAAAAATACCAAATGGCAGTACTTACCTAACATTTTTTTAATAATCGTTTAAAGTTCAAATTTAAAAAAAAAGGTCTTCATCAGTTTGTTTCACTGGAATTTAAAAATAAATTTAAACATTTAAGCATCATTTATGAGCGTTTGAAGTTCTGATTTTGACGAAACTGGATATTTAAATAAAAATAACGATTTTTTGCTATTTTATTTTAATTAAAAGATATTCATCGTAGGAACTTGAAACTTTTCCCCATTACCTAATTATATTATTATTTCCTTTACTCAATATTAAATTTTCAAATTATTTTGAGTAGTTTTAAGCTATTTATACCACGAAACTATTCACACAGTTCTATGGGTCTTTGGTATTGATATAATTATAAAAATGTCGTGCCTTTAGGTTATTTTAGTACTAAAGAAAATCTGACACGGTGAATATTCTTTCTTATTAAATTTAAATCAGTAAATGTTCTTAGAGTATTAATATAATTTGAAGCAAGTCTTTTATGTATAACTTTATTAAACTTTCACAAATATTATCGTTTGATATAAATTCGTAATTTAATATTGTCCATATAGGTAAATAATTTAATACCTATCGTATTTGGATTATAATGATCACTATGAATTTCAAATGTTAAGAAATAATTTTTTTTTGCATAATATCCATGGTGTCAAAAAACATTTTAAGTATTTGATTTATAGTCTATACCAGCGGTTCTCATACTTTTTTGTTCGCGGAGCTCTCATGTTCCTAAAAAAAAATTACGGAGCCCCTAAAATTCAGAAATATCTATTTGAGACAACAATAATTCATAGAAAATGATGTTGATTATAAAAAAATATGTTTATTTATAAATAGCTTACAGTTTTAAACTTTAAAATAATACATATTGGTACGGTCCAAATAATATTGAATACAAGTATAAAAATTAAAAATGTAACTAAGATATATAATTATAATTTAATAATAAATTTGAATTTAATTAATACAGATAGTATATCATTTTCACTTACAATTATAAAAAAAAAATTTTTTTGTTTTGTTATCTCTTTCAAAAAGAATACAATGGCAATACAATGGCCAGATCCGTATTCGGTATTGGAGGGGATCTGCAATACTGCATCAAAAACTTAATTAGCTATTAATAATTTCGTTAAAAATAAAATAGATTGTTAGTTTAACAAAAATATATTATTACCAGAATATACCATATACCTTAAGCTGTTTTAAAAAGGGTGTCGTAAGAAGAGCAAAGTCAGCAACAATTCGTCTCTTTAATAATAAATTACATAGGAACATCCAAATATCTGTATTAAGTAATAACTTATGGCTTTGCTACTCTTACGACACCCTTTTTTAAAATAGTGTAAAGTGCCTGGTATATTCTGGTAATAATACATTTTTGTTAAACTAACAATCAATATTTTTTTTAACGGAATTCTTTAATAGATAGGTAGCCAGGTAGGTATATTAATATACTATTAAATAAATATCAAACGAAAGCTAATTAACAAATCGTTATGATAACATGAAAAATATTTTATTTGTTTCGCATTCCATTCCATGATGGGTGTTTCAATGCATATTCATTAATCATTATAATTTATACCAACATATAAATATATAATACATCTGCAACCACGGATAAGTAAAAAAATAAGTAAGTAACAAAAAATAATTTATACTATATATTTTATATTATATTATATATATATTATTGAAGTCAACTAAGAAAATGATATTTCAAAATACGAAATTAAACATACCTATAGGCTATAGGTATTCAAAAAATAGAATTTTTTTCAAAAATGTTGTTTTACAATAACATCGAAATGTGAAAAATATATCAAATATGCTATTATATAATATACTAAAAACGCATAATACTTACCTGTAACGACCTACCTATACATCATTATTGTTATGAACTCTAAAAAATTATCAGCAAGTTATTTTAACATAATATAGGTAGGTATTGTTATTGAGTTAGGTATAACTAAAACTCTGATCTCGTAAAATAGCCACAGACACCGCGGATAGTTTGTTTAATAAAAAAGAAAAAACTGATTATATGTATAGGTAATTTTATTATTGTATATTCGTTGTTTTTGTTAGTACAATATGTTTTAAAGGCTAAACATAAAAAATCAAAATCAGAAAACCTGTATTAATGTATTGTCCATAATATTCAAAAAGTAAACAGAATATTTTTAGGCACAGGTATCTACTTATATTGTAAGTTATAACCTAATAGGTAATAATTATTGCAAAAAATATCATTCACCTAAAAAAAAACTGATAATTGGTACTATAATGCAGGTATCCACTATTTTGTTCTGGTATATTGTGGTAAAATTGTTTAGTTGTTTATTCAGAGTTATTCCAGCTTAAACATATTTGTTATGTTTTTCAATTTATTTATAATATAAGTCAAGAGTAATTTACATTTAATTATTTATGAAACTGATTATATTTTATTTGTATTTTTTAAATAAATTAAATAAAAAATTAAAGCCCCAACCATTTGTTTGATGTTATAATATGTATGTACTCTGGTTCCTGCGTTTTATTTTATCAACACTAATTAATGCGGAGGAATGGTTTTGTATGTGTATAATATGTTGTATGTGGAAGACAAGGGTGGCCCGACCCATGATAAACCATTTTAATTTCTAATGTAAAAAAAAGGTGTAGAAGAAGGAAGGAAATTTTTAATAACTATTTTTAATCCTTTTTGAGTTGCAGAGGAATCAAAATTGTTCCCCTCTTTCTATGTGCAATGTATATAGGTATGTGGTGACCAGCTGCACATCGTGGTAAAATTATGCAACCACCTATATAAAATAAATTGTTATAATTATTTAATAAGCTTATGAAAATAATGAATACTCAACAAAAGCGAGAAGACTCACATATATTATGACTGTTAAAATGTAGTAAAAAAAAGTTAAGAGGTTTTACAGAATTATAGAACAGATGCAGAGTATTGGATCTACATTAATATTAATCACCATAACCACGATAGCAATATCTTCCAAACCCATCATGTGGCATGTGCTTATAATTATCCTCAGTAGGTATACAAAAGTAAATAACCAAAAGACTATTCGTTCGAATTTCAATTCTGATACGTCAACATTTTCAGAAAAATAACCAGGTAAATAATTTAGTCTAAAAGGGGGGGACGCCAGTTTTTTTGAAAACAAAAGTTTTTGTCACCAACTACAAAAAAATTTTCATTTTAAAATATGGTTAGTATTTTTTTAAATTCCAAAAATTAGAATTCGAATAATTTTTAATGAAGACAAATTGGGGAGAGCATATATTCATATACTTGACGAATCACCCGCCTGCTGTATATTAATAAGATAAAATGTATATTTTGTGGATTATACAGTGGTAGGTATTTTTGTAATTTATGAACAATATACAAACAACGCAGGTATGACAACACCCAGTGATTGATAGCTGACTTGTAAATAATTTACACAAAAACAATTTCAAAGGATGTTCAGCATGCGCATTTTACCCACAAAGAAACTATGCAGCTGTAATTTTGTACCTACCTATCTCGTGTGGGTACTTAGAGACACGTGGCCTATTTTTGTGATAAGGGTAGATATACCTATATAAACAACAACAATGCCTATCCAATTCGGTTTTCACTCGAACCGCGAAACACCGATATAATATCTCCATAATTTTAGAGAAGAGCCAATTGGGATTGGCACGCTATTAGAGCACTATTTTTTATGTTTATCTACCTTCACCTATCACAGATCGACAGCCAAAACAGTTAATATTAGTTTACAATAATTGAATTACAGACATTGATTAAATATATCCATTAACTAATATAAATAGTTTATTATTCGAGGGACCAGGAAAAAAGGTCATAACAACCAAAATTTAATAAAAGTTTTTATTAAACTGGAACGCGTATTCATTACATATTGAAAGAAAAGTCTATTATTTTTGTTTCTATTTTTTCAAAATTTGTTTTTGATATTATAATATTACTGTAAAAGCTGTGAAGTTTGAAACTGGTTGTTTGATATTTTTCCCTATCTTGAAATTGATTATTGTCAATTGTCATACACCGTCGATAACATGAACCGTATGTATAATATATTATATTGCATGGTTATTATAAGTTATACCTATGCTATTTGTCCAAAATCACCAAAATGAACGTCATAACAACCAAAACAAATTAGCGTATAAAACATGAGTTTTGCTGGGGCTTTTAATTTTAGGCAGATAATAAACCCGATATATTACTAGGTACAACCAACGTCATAACCATTCCAAACAATTTCTACTGTTTATGATTAATAATTACAGAATAGGTATGTACCTAGATAATATATCAGACAGTAAAGATATACTTTGAATGAGCTTTTACGGAAACAGTTGATTTTTAAATTAGTAACACTGCAAATAGTGACCACTATATCCACAAATCAATGATTTAAACTGGTGTCAATTAATAACAATTTTGGTGCCCTGTAAAAATGTCCACAAAAAACGCGAGAACGGACTTCTACTTTTGTTCTACTGTGTAATAAGTAACATTCGTGAGTACATAAACCTACCTCAACGGCTCAATACCTAGTAGGGAACACTATCATAAGGCGCAATAAAATAGGCCGAGGGGGAGAGGCTTAAGGGGTATAAGCCCCCTCCAATAATGTTCGTGTGTATGTATCAAAACCTGTTTACAAAACAAACCAAAAACGGTTTGTCATTATTATATAGATAAAAATAAATAATTTAATAAATATAATGACTAATAAGCTAATAATACTTTTTATGTCAATCGATGAACAAATAATAAAATAAATAAAAATAGTACAAAAATGTTGTCATCAGCCGGGGATCGAACGTTTGTTAGTTAAAATCGATTGATTTCATACAGAACGGATAAATTGTAGACGGCATTATGATAAAATATTAAAAAGAGAATCTTAAATCATTAAATTGGATATTCATAGTTTCGAGCAGCATTCATGCGTAAGCGTAACCAAACATTTTTTTACATTCATTAATAATCAATTAACATTTAAATAGCTAATATTAATATACAATTTATAAAAATTATCTTAGTGCATAATATATCTAATAAACAGGCACGTATCATGTAGGTATAAAGGATTTTTAAAAGGAGGGTGTTTTAATTTAATATTTAAATACAACTTGGGGGAAGGGGCTGTTCACGCATCCATTATGGAGTCATACGGTCACATTAATAATTATAAAATAAGTTTATAACTTCTGAATGTTTGTTTAGATAAAATATATCAGGTACTGTGTATATAATATTAAATAATATTTTTTGGATTATATGTCTGAGAAGGGGGGGGGCATAATAATTTTGGTAACTGCCAATAAAACGAATTGTATATAAACAAAAACTGGCATTTCAAAAAGATAGGTACCGCCTTACTGGGAAACACGCACAAATCATCGGACCTACAAATTCTGAATAGGTTGGTAGACGTCGTTACGGCCAAATAAAATCTTAAAAAAGTTTAAATTTTCTTAAAATAAATATGAGGTGGCGCGCTTTACGGGTGGACGGTGGAAGTCAAAGTAGTTTAAAGAGGCTAAACAAATCATAAAGAAAAAGAAATAGTGTGCTGACTAATGGATTCTCTTTGATAAATTGGCGATGATGTAGGTAGGACGGTATTGTAGGTGCAATATTTTTCAAGGCAGATAGTATTTTATTGTCCGATGGGTTTGAATCACAGACTGCCAAAAAGCATTTTCTATTGAAAGAGTGTGGTATTATATGTATTTTTTCACCTAAACGAATTTCAAGATAAAGAAATAGTAAATATTTTCGATTTATTTTTATCGGTCGGCTACATTCTGACTAAACATTTTGTCATTGTTGGTGATTTCTCACAATTGTGAGTAAATTTTTGACAAATTTAATTTTTTTTTTGCAATTGAGGACTGTGCGTGTAGTGTATTACTTATATCTACCGACATCTATGATCGGTAATCTATTACCAAAATGAGATTTAATAACAAACATCAAGAAATCTAAAATATATGCAACTTTACAATTAACTATACATAAGTTGCAGATAGATTTTAGTGTAAACAGATAAGTTCTCTATTTATTAAGTACGAAAAACACACAATGGAAATACATTTCCGGATCATATATTTTTATCAGATTCTTGAATATATTTTAATCATCTCAAAATATTTAAACTTATTTTAAATTATGGTAAGTACCTAATTAAAATTAATATATTTTCAAAAGATAAATAAAAGGTTGATCTAAATTAGGTGGTTTTATTGTAATACCTATGCAAACAGATGTTTACTACTGCGTTATGATTTCCATTGCATCGATAGATTATGTGGTATAGCAGACCCATAAGTATTAACACAGGATAATAGTCGCCCTAAGTTGCTAATTTCCAATTAATGCATTCAGATTAACTATTTACATCAATTGCATATTGTACATAGCATTAGAGGCAACGTCTGCATCTCATAAATAAGATAGAAAAAGGACCATTGTGGTGATGATTATAGACTTCAAAGCGTATTAATTAATGTATGCACAATCGTTCACGTGAAATTTAAATTAAATCGCTTAGCCACTGCAATATGTAGTTGCTTAGAATATATTCATAGGTATACAAGATTAATTATAATTAGAAGTTTAGAATGGTAATATTTTAAATACCTACTAACAAGCAACAATGGGAAATGCACATTCATTGTATATTGCTTGTATACAATGCTTCGTATCTTTATCATTAGTGTTGTACTGCTATTACATATTGCATGTATCTTCTTCAAATAAATTTCCATTTACAAGCCAATACTTAACTTTTGAGTTTATGTTTGACCAGAAAATGTTTGTTAGTCAGTCATCAACCAGGATTCTTAACTAAGGACACATGTTATCTTATTAAAGATTTGAACAAATATTTTTTTAAGTACTCTTACATGACATTAATAAGATATTAAATCACTGCACGTGTAGCCCTTATAGTTAGTAACATCTTATAAACAGTTTTTCTTTTTAAGTGTCAGTAGTAAAACATAATCATTTAATAAGAATATGTTAAAAAACTTCTAATACAATTACTGAGTTTCACTTTATATAGTAAAAACCAGAAATACACCAATACAAATAATAGAAAACTTCCTTCAAAACTTGCAAGTGTACATAAGACTACTTTTTTACACTTAAAAATAATCTGTTAGACAATAACTGTAAATCAAACAAACATATCTGTAAGCATCATCTAACTATAATGTACTACATAGTGCAAAAACCAAAAATATTCAGTGCTAGATTTAAAAGAAATGTAAGTCAGGGAAATAACATGACTTATGCTTTGTCAAAAACAATCTTATATCATACCTTTTAATACAAAATAGTAAATACATCAATAAGAATACCTGAAGACACTTTTTAATATAATTTAGAGGTTAGAGTTAGAGACAAACTGAGCAAGAATTTATGAATTTCCCATCATTATTGATAATCAACAATAATAATAAAAAAAAAAAATAGTTTTGTAATGGTACATTTTTTTTATTAGTCATAAAAATTAAAGTTAAAACGTACAATTTAAAAGAAAAATCCTAAGATTTTTCCTCCTAAATGTTTCCGTCTGGCTTCTTCGTGATCCATAATACCACCACTGGTGGTCAGCACTACAAATCTGTAACAAAAAAAAAATCAACGTTTCATAACTCAACTTTCATATTGTATAAATTATTTGTTATAGTATACATATTAAATTTAATACCTTTAAGTAAAATACAATTTAAATCAGAAAAATAAAACAATATCTAAAATATTAATACATTAAAATTAATTTTAAGTTAACATGTATTTTTAAATTGTGCATACAAGTTAGCAATGTAATGGCATTTGGCACAATACATTTGAAAATAATGTAATTGTTTTATTTAGCAAGCTCATGAGAAGTTATTTAACAATAAATATCTTCTGTCGGAACTTGCATAATTTTGAGAAACAGTAATCATTAATTCATACAAAACATATCAGTAATGAATAAATAAATAAAATATTATATTTTACCCCACAAAAATATATTGTAATAATATAAATAAAAGTCATCTAATACTTTTTATTGAATGACCAAAATTGAGTTCAACACAACTATGGAATTTAGTAAAAAAAATTAGTAGCTCTGTTAAATTTAAATATAAAAATACATTACAGTAGTGTTGATTATCTGCACAAAGAAATAATAAATGTGTAGCTTATAAGTGATTAATTAAAGTAGTTTATTCACTAATTTTACGAAGGGGCACTGGATTGGTATTGATATTTATTTGTTAAAAACTATCAATTTATGCTTCTATCAGTATAATTAATGTAATTTGTACAAAGAGGTTTGAAATCAGCACAAAGTATACATGAAATTGGTTGCCAGGCAATTTTTTTAATTAATTATTTTTTAATAATTGATTGCTCTGATGGATGCGATAAGTATGGTTTTTACTATGCTGCACTTATTAAACAGAAACAGCTAAAATATCTATACCAAATCCCATATTACTTTTATAATGATTATTATAATTATTTAATACACACAAAGTGAATTAAAAAATGCTCTAAGGGTAATATACTTAATCATCAACATATTATACAAGTATAGAGAATATATATCATATGTATGACTAGTTAATATACAATTTAAAATGTCGAATAAATTTGGATATGAAGACCATCTGGGTTTTTTGATCAAAATTCGGATATTCTTATTTCTATTCTTATCTTCAGATTTTGTGGTAATATAAAACCAACAGTTAAATATTTTAAACATTATTAACTTAATATAGTAAAAATTATATGTACATAACATATTTATAGATTAATGTACTCAAGAAACTTATTTTTTATCTTAGGTACTTAAAATTTTTTTGTTTATACAAGCTAGCAATGTAAAGACATGTAAGTACAGTACATCTGAAAATAATGTAAGATTTCATTTTGCAAACATTTAGGTTTAAGGAAAATTACACTTAACTGTAATTTTCCAGGACCATTGTTTGCATTATACTTATATTGAAACAGGTAAGTAGTTTTACTATTTTTAATACTTTTAACTTAAAATCTTAAAACTATATCAATAACTATACAAGTTCTACAACATAATGACAGTCATTATGTTGTGGCCTAACCTAACCTTTTGTAATTAATACAATTATTGTATTAATTACAAAATCAGTTAAGTAGTTAATATTGTTTATACAAGCTAGCAATGCAAAGACATTTAGGTACAGTACATCTGAAAATAATGTAAGTTTTAGTTTTGCAAACATTTAATTAAGGTTTAAGGAAAATTGCATTAAAATTTTAAAGTTCCACTACCAAAGTTTGCATAATTATTAAATAATAAATACATTTAGCTATTATAAATTATTATTGAAACAATCAAAATAAGTAAAGATAGTGTACATCTTAATGTAAAATAAAAAAAATGAATTTGTTTATACAAGCTAGCAATGTAAAGACATATAAGTACAGTACATCTGAAAATAATGTAAGTTTTAGTTTTGCAAACATTTAATTAAGGTTTAAGGAAAATTACATTAAATTTTAAAGTTCCACTACCAAAGTTTGCATAATTGTTAAATAATAAATACATTTGTAATATATTTAGCTATTATAAATTATTATTGAAACAATCAAAATAAGTAGTTAATTAATTTTTTAGCTTGGAGATCTATTTAAAATTATGATTCAAAATATAAAAATTACTTCTAGGCAGAATATTATGATATCATATTATTTTTTTAAAGTTAGTTAAAAATAAAAATTAATTCACAGAAATTTGTTAATAAAAAAAATACTTAAATACCACACTGTTTACAAGTGGTTATATGACTGTTAAACAACTTAATCAATGATGAACAAATGAAGTGTAATAATTACATGGAACAATTCCTAGTGAAAAACCACTGACAAATCAAAATCAAAATCAAATTCAAAATTTCAAAATTTCAAAAAAGGTAAAAACTTGAATAACTCAACAAATATAATAAAATGGTGTACACTGTAGCAATAAAATTGTTGACAATTTAATAATTTATAAGATATTAATTAACATTTCTTTTAACGTTTTTAATTTATTTTTAATTGTTATACCAGTCACCTAAGACTAGTATAATATACAAAATGTATTTGATAATTGTCTTGAAATCTTTAACTGTTATAACATTTTATTTTTGAGTTACTTTAACATGTATGTTGTCTCAACACGTACGACATGCATTACACATTTCCATTCACTGGTCTCAATTGTGCTGTAATTTTTGATATTGGAGTGAATTGACCTATTATCAGACTTTTCAAATATTATCTGTGGGTTTTCGATGGTTAGTTATGACTGTTATGAGTATGTGAAGAATTAAATATTTAAAAATGATCATAATTCATTAAAAAACCACAGAGAACACAGGTTCTAACTTAAAAGTTTGATAATAGGTCGATTCACTCTAGTATCAAATTCTTCTGTATTAGCCATGCATATGGCAGCTTGAAAAACATTTTTCTGCAGTCAAAGTGGAATAAATGCAAGACTGGCTGTATTAAGAATTCACAGAAAGCCCTACAATTATCCCCCTATGACAGCAGTAATTTCAAACCTAAATATCTCTTATTTTAAATTTACATATTATAATCGAATAAACTTAGGTTAAAACAATAATAAAATAGTACATATTAGGAACTTAACCAATAATACTAGAACATAATCATTAATAATAACTAATAAGTATATGAAAATAAAACTATTGATGTTGAATTCATGACTTAAAAAAACCAACAAGCCAATTAAATTAAATCTCAAAATTACCCGAATTGTCTGGATGGCAGTAGCTGATTAGTCCATTTTTCAATATTTCTAATAGGTACGTCAAATCTTGGAGAAATGACACCACACTTATTAAGACGACCAGTTAAGTTAACCACAACTTTGCCAGCCCTGTGATCATCGACTATTTCAAATTCGCCAATGTAACCTAAAAATAAAATAAATATTAGATTTCTGATCAAATATTACAAGTAAAAATCAAACGTAATATAATGATAAATGTAAAATGTTCCTGGTATTCATAACACCCACAAAGGTACTACAAATAAATACTAACTTGGCAGTGTTTTTAAGAACTAGCATTGATTGCATTTTCATATTATAATAATTATAATAACAAACCTACAGATAACACATAGTATACTATCTTGAAGTTTCACAATTATAAAAGTAATTTATGAACTGCAGGTAACTTGCAGGTAACGGTGTAACTATATCACTGTAGTACTTAAATAAGCATACTACGCAACCGAACAAGTGATAATTAGAGACAAGCGTAAAAATGAGTAGGTAGGTACTACTAGCAAAATTTAATGAAATGTAGATACATATGCAAACTTTAAATAATTAATAATAGTTTTCTTTTTTAATATATACAACATTATTAAGATTCAGAGAACAAAACAATTTGTACAATTGAATAGTTTTTTGTATTTTGTGAAAAATATGAATTGATGAAATTATTGTTATGAATGTTAATGTTTTTCAGAAATTGGAATTAAAAGGCAACACACCTAGAGTTCTGAAACAAACTAGATGTTATAATACTGCGAGACTGACGGTAGAAAAAAACCAAGATATTGAAACTTTTTTGTTGGACAAAAACACAGAGCAAATCTCATTGGTGATGTATATCATGACATAATTTACGGTAACGTGAGCTCAAACTTACCATGACTCATCATGACTTTCAAGAACTTGATAATGACTTTGGAACACGGCCTAATAAGGACTTGGCGTTTACCTCGCTTTTCGGCGTTGTTTATTGACTTAAGAGCATCGCTCAATACGTTCATACGCACCATCTTGACACTTTATTTGTAACACCTGAAAAAATTGATATAATAATTTCTCATTCGACAAACTATAGGGGGCGACGACGATCCAGGCCCGAATCGACTGTGGTACCGTCGCCGGCGTCCGCTGAAGACCCAAAGCGGAAAAACTTCGACCATTATTGACCGGAAACGAGCGGTCTCGAAATCCGGACAAGTCCGACGACGAATCGTCGGGCTGCCAACAGATTGTCGAAATACACTAGTTGACGGTCGAAAGCGGTCGGTTTGCGATTGCGAAAACTTAAAATTACCTGGGATTACGATGGATGAATAATGCGATCAGAGACCTCAAAACATTACACCGACTGCGGGCCCGAAGCAAAAAGACTGAGATCGCGAACGGTTGTCAGCAGGGCGAACTGGGAGAGAGCGCGATTATTTGAGGTTATGTTTATGTTGGTGATAAAATTTCGTCGCGCGACCCATAGCGTATTATTATTTTTATTAAAACTAGTATCGGTAGATTTTCATCAAGAGCATTACACATTCATCACAGACATTTTTAAGATTTTTAATTTAGAAAATTCTTACGTTTTTAGGAATACATTTTTAATTTCAAATGGTCGTTCGAAAAAAAAATAATCATGCCGTGTAGTTGGCAACGCAGCTATCAGCGCGTAATTTAAAACTCACATACTCCATACCAAGCACGAAGAGAATACGAGAAATGAGTATACAATATCAATATACGACATACGACATACGAATTTATTAAAAATGCATTATAAAATAATCTTTTCTGATTTTGCTTTTCGCTTTCGAATATTCGAACGTTGTATTAGTTTAATCGATATGTTTCGATGTAGGTATGTGCGTATTGCACTGTTTCGAGCAATAATATTTGTACTTACAGGTAGTCTATAGACTATAGAGTATACTGAATGTAGGATATGATGTGTTATATCATCATTCATAATAAATCATAACGATTTTTGCACAATTAGACACGAATCATACGAAATTTATTGTAACTATTCAACAGTCAAATTTCAGGTTATATAAATAATGTATTATGTGAACGGGGTGTCGGGGTCCAAATTGTTTTTATTTTTAAGAATAATATAAACAATTATTTATGGGACACTGAGGTAACGGGGCAATCCTCAATATAATTTCAAAACTATTTGTTTTCGTTCTTTTATTTCAGAATTAATAGTTAGAACTTTAATCATACATAAATCAAAAAAGCGAACTTCAGATACTATATACCTAACTAGTGAGAGAAATCAATTCATACTAGTAGACAAAACTCAAATTCGAAATGAAGCAATTTCATATTTAAGTATTTACCACCACCACCATACAATATTCTCTAATACACGTTGTTTACTTATTACAAAGTTAGGTATATGATGTCAGTAAAATGTGACTGAAGAGGTCGTGTCGTGGCCTGAGCTATTAGTATATAATATAGACTTCAGCGCCACTACCACAAACCCTTTGAATTTGAAAAGTTAACGAGGGTGCATCAACATTGAATCTTTCGGCCTACCACTGATAAGTAGGTACCTATCTACTTTTTATTCTCACAATCTGTCTAATATCAGCGTCAGGTTACCCTAACCGGGCAGAGTAAGCAGGTAATTGAAGTAGAAAATTTGCCGCACTTGAAAAAATATAAATATAAGTATTCCAATACTATATTACAGTCCGATTTATATAGGTATTAGCTTTAGTTGGTTATTAACTCGCTGAAATAGATTTGGTAAATGCGGACAACTCGAATTTTTGTTACAAGCGAAACCATGTTTCTTCCAGGAAACCTGGAAACGGGTTATTTATGTAAAATTATAGCTAAATATTATGGATGAGATAAGACATTGTCATACCGAGAACTATATTTTATTTTCGAGACTCATCTATTGCTTTACAACGAATGTTATAAATCGTATTGTAATGTTTTATTCAATTTAAAATAATAAAGAATAATTTAACCAACAATATTATATTTCTTTAAGTATATTTTGTTTTTTAAAAAAAATGTTGAAAATGTAAAGGCGGCAAAATGTCCTGCTTGTAGTCGACAAATAGCCCACTGCTGTATAATTTTGTGTGTGGTATTGAAGTGACGACGTCACGTCACGATACGCAAATTGCAACTTGCATAGTTGCATCTATATTTTTTTATTTTTTTTTATTGAGATAAGATAATAAGATGCTCCTAGCTTTGGCTATCTACATACTACATCTATTGATAATTATACAATGGTACATTTATAGCTATTTGAACATGATTATTAATTTACATAGAAACCAATATAAACAATAATTAGACACTACGAATAACGTGCATCTATATTACAATAGTGTGTTAGGTACTTAGGTACCTACATATAACTACATAAAGTGATAAGTACCAGGGACGGATCCAAGGGGGGCCTAGGGGCCCAGCCCCCCCTGACATAAGACATATCCATATATTTTTATAATTCTACAGATCCTGATATTACTATATTTAAAATCACAAGTTTCTCTACCCTGAGACGGGTAAAAACCTGGCTACGCTCTAGAATGCAAAAGGATCGCATAACTTCGTTGTGTTTACTTAATGTTCATAGGGAAGTTGAAATAAGCATTGACCAAATAATTGACAGATTTGGAAAAAGTGACAATGTAAAAAGGCGTTTAGACTTTGTTATTTAATATAAAAATATTATTTTATTTATCACATTGATGCCTACTATTATAACAAAATTGTTAAATTAAGAATAAAGGATAATAATTTATTATAATTGTATTTGTGTTGTAAAAAAATTGTTGCCCCCTCCCCCCCAGATCTTTGCTCTGGATCCGTGCCTGATAAGTACATGCAGTCTTGTAAAGTATTCGAATGCATGTATTCAAATACTTTTTTTTATTCTAATACGTATTCTGATTAATTTATTTTGAATTTTTTTATTCATTTAAAACACCTTTGAGCTCACTAAATAGTTAGGAAATTTGTGAAAAAACAGATTTTTCTCTTGAAAATTGAGCAAATTATAAATCATGGTTCATGAACAATAGTTTTTCTCTATGAATGGAATATAATCGACCCACGTTGATTTCCAAACATTCCAAAGCTCACAAAACTTATCGGAGAAAATAACATATTTTACAAGTACCTATTCGTGTATAATATATTTGAATACGTGTTTTAAATATTTTAGTATGCCTACTCATTTGTTCGAATTCAAAATAATAGTGTTCTCTATACAAGACTGAGTGCATGTATATATTATGTACAAGTACCTACAACTCAAGTTTCAAAACCAATATTTATACGCTTATAGCTTATTAAATTTCTAGTAGTATAAATAAATATCAATACAAATCAATACAACCCAATTTATAAAATAATGCTTCATAGGTGTGTATACATAATAATTTGGGTAGTGGAGCTAAATTCCCATTTGGCATAAGCCTCCCAAACCATAGCCCTATAAACTTAAAGAGTTTAACTATTAGTGCATACTGTATAGTTCAGTATTATACTAGTATACACTGTACACTGTTTATAGGTCTATGCTCCCGATTCCCAAATTACACGAAGTCGAGTGGTGATTGAGTTGCCTAATGCATATACATTGTATTTTCTAAAATAGGCATTATTTAGACGAACACAACATTGCAACGTACTGTATAGCAACGAAAATCGTATGATCTCAGTCGATTGAAATGAATTTTAAAACATGTTTGGCTGCACGACGACGGTGTTTGATGATTATTATTTATTAGTTTATTACACTTTTGTTAGAACTTTTGATGTTTTTGGTGTATTCCTACTTCGCAATAGAATTTATTTGTTTATTATTTTGTCTTCCAAGTATACGATATTGTGGTATTGTACCAATGCAGAATTGCAAAATGCACTGGCACCTGACACAATAATCCACGTTTATGTGCAACAGTGCAGCATCCACCAGACATCGTGAACCGAGGTACGAAATTACCAACTACCAAACCAAGTATACCAATATACCAACTGACGCTTAAATGCATAAATACATAATTACATTGGTCATGACATGTATCTTATTATTTTGCAGCTTGCAATATTGTTCTTCAGACCTTCAGTAAGTACCTATACTTGTCGTTTTCACTTTTCTTGGCGTCTTAGCGGCTGGTGGCTTAACGCCACTTGCACACCGGTATTTACTTTTTTTGACCGACAGGCGAGTAGATGACAATTATTATTCGACTAACTATTAGTGACTACTCTTTCTTTAAACTATGACCAGTGGTCATAGTGGGGGGGGGGGTTAAGTGGGATGACATCCCATCCACTTTTTATAATTCACATTTTCCACCCCTTCACTTTTTTGGGTCACTTCGACTATATTTACCATAACAAAATACATATAAATACATTTAAATGAAATATAATACATATATTGTCATGCTTTAGACTTTTTACGAGGTACCTAGGTACTTATAGTACAATAATACCATGCCAATTGCGCATGTAAAAATGGTGATGTACTGATGTTAATTAATTGAACAAACGAGGCAAACAAATAAACAAACATAATAGAATAAAAACATTATTACATAAATGGTATAGAATATAGTCATACAAGTTAGAGCTATATATAAGTGATTGCTAGTAAGCGTATAGTAGGTAATAACATTGATTTTAGAATAAATTATTCTAAAATCAATGGTAATAATAACTTTTTTACAAATTGTATGTTAAATAACTTTAAAAATTAAAATTATGATGGATTGCATGGAAAATTTATTAATTTGATGGTTTAATAAAATTTAACGGACAATCATGGCCACTAAGTCACTAAATCATGTATAAGTAGGTATTGCATAACCAGTGTTCGAGACTAACATTTTATTACAAAAAGAATACATTAGGGCATAAGGCACAATATTACTGAAATTGAATGACTACTATGCGCCATTTATTCTTATAATAACTACCAAATTAAAAATGTCTTAGTATTGGTAGGTACTAGGTACTAGTAGATGGACTAGTTTTCACGCATTTCTGCGGAATAAACTGTGTACATTTTGTGTGTTTTGTATACATATTATAACCTTTTAATGAAAAAATTTGATTGAAAGTAATAATTACCAATTGCTTGAAATTTGAATAATTAGTTTCAATAAAAAAAAATTTACAATTTATGTATGTACAATTATGTTTTTTATTTGATTTTATTAACGGGGAGTTTTTTCTGGAAACATTTTTTTCCGGGGATTTTTTTTCCGTTTACTGTATAAATTGAAGTTGTTAATAAGTTAAAAAATGTCATTTGGGGGAAGGTTCCAAAACCCAGGGGCCAGGGGTCTACGTCACTGCTCGTTATTACAGAATACAGATTAAACTTATAATATTTTCGTATAATCTGTTACTGTACTAGTCTATGGTCAGGGTCAGCTCGTAGAATAAAGATAACGTCAAGGTCAGTTACAAAGAAAAGAGATTTAAGCAGTACTCACTGAGTACTCAGTCGGTACCACCGTGATAGAAATATGTAACTTATTTCTATCATGGGTACCACGATCTTGCACGAGACCGAAGTGGGTACTATTAATATACGTAAATGTATTGTGTGGGTCTAGGTGTGGGAACCTGCGGCTCTTTGGGAAATTCCTACTTATATTAAGTAGATACGTTTTTGTGTGTGTTATTGTACTTATTTAAATATTATATTTGCATAAACAATAATAATAATAATAATGAATTACCTAATGAAATAAAGTATTTCTATACTTTCTAAATTTAAGACGTATCCATTATGCTTTTAATGCCTGCCAATTGTTTAATGTAATAATAATACAATCTTATTCTAATATACTAAAATAGTAAAATATATTATCTATAGTCTATATTAACAGCTTCAACTAAAAAGAAGGTTGTTCAAACCTGTGCGGGTCACTGGACATCATGGTTTGGTAATTTTTCTAAAAAAAATGGCTCTTTCTGACGAAAAGGTTCCCGACCCCTGGTCTATGATGTGAGGTCAGACAACATGAAAATAGTTATATAAATATTCTATGGTAGGTATGGGTTTATTGTATACAAACAAAATAATATTTACAATGAAGTTGGTAATTCAGAAATCAGTAATCAGTACCTACTGACGATTCGCGTTACTGCGGTGGCATAATAGTCCCACGACAAAATATGTACCGCTAAACTGTGTAGAGAATAATATTGTTGTTTAATAATATTATCATAGAATAATATTCAGTTCGGTGCATAAACGCATAGGTAATAGGTATAGACAATAATATTATAGTTGAATAGTTATCTAGTAGGTATCTGCTATCTACTTATCTTATATCAAATTCCACAGTAGGTTTTGCAGCGTATATCTATCTGTAGCTAATAATAAAAATAGTCATCCATAATAAATAATAATTAATGACCATTGACCGCTTATACAAGTTAGTAGTTACTAGTTAGTATACCCAGTTACGGCGCTCGTGGTTGGATTTTTTTTCTTTGATTTCTTCCACTGCGGCACCGTGGCTTCATGACAAAATAATATTTTGTCATTAAATTGTTATAATATTGTGATTTTTGGGAGCAATGGAACATGGGCATTGGAGCGTTACTTACTCAACGCCCGCGTACTATAGTACCTACTATTAGCCGTTAAACCACCGAGCGGACTACAAATCAAAAATGGTCTCGGATTAATTATATTAATTAATATTCTGTGTTAATATCAATTGATTAATGGAACGCCTGAACGGAAAACAAATCTTTGCGAGTGCTAATTTTTTTGATTTTTTTCTTGTGTTCTTTCAAACAGACGGTTAGTTGATTCAAGATCGCTTCCGGTGTAAATCACCATACATAGGAATTGGCGGTATTGTTTCATTTCCTTACGATCCAAACGACTGCGAAATATGGATTATAACGTGAGTAAAAAAACAAAATATATTAGTAACTTATAATTGATCAGTTAATATAGGTAGGTAATTAAGTACCTACTTTAGCTGTGTAATTTAGTCTGTAGGGAAGACACTTAGGTTTAAACTTGCTTGTTGCATTTAAATGTTTATTTTGTTATTTCATACATTTCATGAATTCTCAAATAGAATAACACGATTTTCCTGGGGCATATTTTTCGCAACTTTTGAAAACTTGGAGATTCATTTTAATTTCGATAGGTACCATAATATTTTCAGATTTTACATTGTATATTGTATAACGTTGTGCATTTTTGATAATTTATTAATGGTGTTTATTAATGAATGATACAATTTGTGATTAGGTATAGTAATAGGTATGTTTGAATACTTTGTAAATTAAAAGTATAAACGCAATGATTTGATATGTGGCCGGCCGTATCCAAGTCTATTTTATAAACATACCTAGGCTTGCTCAGAGTTTCAAGTTAGGGGCATTAAACATTTTAACAATCCCATTTTCTCATATCTGGACCATTTAGTTATAATTTATTATCTTTAACCTTTAATATGTTATATTAAAATTACGTAACCATTTTATATTAATCTTAGATAGGTACTTATATTTCTCATGTTAAACACTAGTTATGTAATAAAGGTACCTAACCTACCTACTTTAGATGTGCCCACTTCCTGATTTACTAACTCATCTGTCCAATGCAATATTCAATTATGGCCCCTGCATGGTCTACCTTTATTAACTTCTAAACTAGACGGCATCTATTATATTATTTATGCACTATTTGTCTACCTAGGTACCTACATACTTCCTTAAAAATTACTATGCATTTTATTTTTAGATTATGGATTATCAATTGCAATTTAATTATTGAAATGTAATGTGTTTACACATTTCTAATAAAAATTATTATCTTCGTTATAGGGTCAGTGAGTAGTAATTTTTAGCGGTTTTAACTTGCCTGGATCATCATTTCTGGGATGATCAGGGCTCAGGGGAATTAAATGCACACCCCTCATCACCTGTGCTCAAAACTATGATTGAATATAGCAGTTTTTTTTTACTTATAATATTGTATTTGTATTTGTTTTACCATCTTGATTGAATAGTTTTATACATACATTTATATGGGCACCTACCTAATTAAAAAAAACCCCAAGTTCATAGTTCAATTTAATATTTATTTATAATAATACAAATTCAATTTGTTACTGGTTATAGTATTTTATGTTCGATATTAAATGTCATAATTTTATTGTATATGACTACTAAATATAATATCTATGTACTTTTTAGAGCATTGATGAAGACGATGTTGACAATTTAAGGCTAGCTGCTCTTATGACATTAAAAAATAAATCATATTTACCAATAAATACAGGAAGTAGTAAATCAGCAAAATGTTTGCCTCATAATATGTTTGCATATAGTTCCGAGGGTAGTTCCTATAATAATCCTGTAAGAAACAATGGAGGATGGTTTCCTTTATCAAATAAACCATCCAGTAAACATTCATTAAGACATGTAAGTTTTTTAAATTTTAAAATACATTGTATTATACTATTACTTAATATATTATAATTACATTAATTTACAGGTAAATTTAAAAAAATCAGTTTATCCCAATAGAAATTTGATTGCTATTGTACCATCTGATATTGAATGTGATTTTAACTCTGATTTAACTAATTCTACCCTTGTGCTTGATTCTGATGATAAAAAGTCACCGAATACTCATGATTCGAGTAATGAAGGTAATTCCATAAAGTAATAGTTTTTTTTAATTATCAATAGTTGTTTTTTAAATGAATATTTATACATGACTTAAGTTAATATATCAATAATAAAAAATATTAATTGTTATATATTTATGTGTTAAATTTTTTTCTCCCCAGTTTCCACTAAATTCAGCAGATTAGAACATGAATCTGATTCTGAAGAAAGTGAAGATAGTGAACCAGAAATAAATGAAAGAGAAGAATCAGATGATTGTGATATCTTGTCATTGGGAGAAAAAGATCAAGATTTAGATGACCTTGACAAATTAATGGATATTATAGAGGCTGAAATTGCTGATGGTGTGAGTGAAGATGTCAAAGAAACTTCAAATTTAAAAATGAACAATGATTATGTAGTAAAAAATGCAACTGAATTGAATGCTAACATAGATCCTAACAGAAATGTACTTACTGCATTAAATCAACCCAAGATCATTGAAGTTTCTAAATCACAGTTAAATTCACCTAAAGAAAAACTTGAATCTGAAATTACTTTTGAAACAAACACAAACTCTTCATCTCAGTGTACTGTATTGAAATCATGTGTTGTTTTGAAATCTCCAACACCGTTTAATACAAAGAGATCAATCTCTCCTTATACTAAATATTTAAATAAATGTTCTACTACAGTTGATCATTCAAGACTTCAACATAGATCTTTATCTCCCAGAAGGTTATCACCAATAAGAGAAAAAGTTCTTTCTCCAATACAATGTTCTCCTCCAGAATCTCTGAATACTTCAACATCTACAAAAAAAACATTTAGTTTTTTATCAAAAGTAATATTGCCTAATGATAGAAAACATCCTCCATTTAGTAGAAAAAATTCCCTCAAAAGAAAATCAAGATCACCAGATAAGAGCTCTGCTAATAACAAATCAAATAGCCCAATAAAAAAACTGATGAAACCAAGGCAAATAATATCTCCTACTATTCAATGTGCTAATAATAATGATTACTTACCGAAAACAGTTCAACTAAAACCTGTTGACAAAGAAGTGAAAATTAGAACATTTGATCCTCTTTTAGAAGTAAGAAAAAGAACATTTGAATATACCAAAGTTAAAACAATGTAATAAACTAGGGGAAAAAATATTTCAAAGAAAACTTCTTTTCGTGGCAATTTAGACTCAGATCAAATAAGTAGACATTTAAAATATTGATTCAAATTAAAACCAAATGCTACTTATGAAATATATTTTACAATTTACATTAAAATCTATTTTATTGTCTATTTCTTTAATTTCAATGTAAATGTTTACCTGGACTAAATCAGTTTTCTTCAAAATAATATTTTTTCTGGTTATTTAAATTGAATCAAAAATATGAATTAAATATTCCTTAAGGTCCATAATCCTTTTATTCATTGAAACCACTGGTTTGTGAGTTAACTTCTTTTTTTTTTTAAAACAGCAGGTGCTAGATGTTAAAAAATTATCCATACAATATACTGATTCTGTTGATCTCAGAACAGAACTAAAACGACGGAGAGCTCTTCGACTGAATAAAGTAACTAATACAAATTAATGATATTTAATTAAGCTGCTTTAAAAAAAAAATTAATCATCTGTCTAGAATAAATTGGATGCAAAGAAGAAATCAGAATCCTTTTATCCTACTCGATTATTACAGTCTGCAATTAGAGATGTTGTTGATTCAAGGTAATATTCATGGTTTACATTATATCAGTTGTAAAACAAGATTTTTTTATAATATATTTTCAAATTCATAATACCTATTTTAATTTCTAATGACGGTATATTAAAAAGGATTAGCGGTTCTAAGGTTTTAATGTAGTCAATAGTCAATATTTTATTAACAGATTTAAACATAAAAGTACTTGTGTTTTACTGAAAGATTGATCTTTCCATAGCACCCATAAGCAAAAAATGATCTATAGAGTGTATCAAAAAGTTCTGACATATGGCCTAAACGGTTTAAATGTCAGAACTTCATGATACCCCCTTTATTTTGAAGAAGTTAGTTACTTATTTCATATAGAGTTTCAACTCATAAGAAACGAGTCTAAAAAACAAAATAAATATTAAATAATAATGATTTTTTACAGTACTAATGGAGTGAAAAGAAAAAATTATCCTAACAAACCAGAAATAAGAGTACAAACTGAGGGTATGTAATTATTTTATAGTTTTATTAATTTGAGCAATAAGTTTTAAATTGTTCATCAAATACTTTTTTAAATTTATTGTGTACTACTAGTATAGTTTTCGGAGTCAGCTGTCCTAGGAGGGGGGGGGGCTTGGGCTTGCTATTTTTAATTTTTAAATACGATTTTAGGTCTCATCAATAAACAAAATATAAAATTTTTATTATTTCATAGCATTAAAAATTGGATGTTTCATAAAGAATTAAACCTGATATAATTACTATATAATAATTACTGTTACAGTTGGTCAAACGTTTGATCACGGAGTGAGTGTTGAATATAGTAAGATAAGA
Organism: Myzus persicae; assembly: GCF_001856785.1. Lineage (NCBI taxonomy): Eukaryota > Metazoa > Arthropoda > Insecta > Hemiptera > Aphididae > Myzus > Myzus persicae. Next base: position 200,831 of record NW_019103792.1, read on the forward strand.
CCACGAAGAACAGTAATACTTTGAGAAATCCATAGAGCTTTTTCTTGTTATGCACACTTCTAGCCTTAATTTGCTTCTTGTAAATTTAATATCATATAAATATTATATAATATACCAACTACTATGACTTTTTTGGTGTTATTTAAGGTTTATACATTTCTTCTAAAATTTGTTTTTATTGTATCAATTATTATAAACATCCAAAAATGTTAGTATTTTAAAAATACTTTTAAATAGAAATGTATTTTAGGCCTTGCAATTATTTTTGCCCTGAATCCTGCAAATAATTTTAACAACTCAGTTTATATTTATATGTGTTTAGTGGATATATTGAGATATTATATTGCATTTTGATTGTGTGTATTCAATTTTATTTTATTATTTTAGGTAATTCAAATGGCCGAAGAGTCATCTTACTTTCAGGAAGTATGTTCATATTTTTATTTTTTCTTATTATTAAATAAATATAGACTAATTGATAGTCAACCGGGCCCTTTAAGTTCATTGTTTTACATATCAATATTGTATCATATTATTTAAATACTAGGAGTTTCCTGTTACATAGAAAACCATTCAAGATACCACAATAATTTAAAAAAATATTTTACTTATTTTGATGTTTTTGGCTTATTTAGTATATTTAAGCAGATTTTTAAATAAGATACATAATATATAACTACTCCACATATTTTTTTGTAACAAGACTTCAAAATACTGGTATTAAAATTATAATACAAAAATATAAAAATAAGCTTAATTCAATACAGTCTTGCACAATTATACATCATGAAATGGCAGTTATAAATAAAAAACCTATTAGTATACTTCCTAAAAATCCTCCTTACAGTTTATGTAAGTGGTGTTAGTATGAGAATAAACTGTTAGCACAATACTATTACTCCCATCATTGAGTATTTTGGTAAATTTAGATAAATTTTTCTTCTTTCAATATTTGGTTTCAGTTGTGGATGTTTAATTGTATATATTAATAGTGTGTGATATAATTTTTAAAAATAAAATATTTTTTTTGTTTAGATCAACATAATCATAATGATGAAGTAGAAAATTATTCAAGTGCAAAGAGACTAAAAGCAAATTACAAGAAAGTTCCACTTCATCTCAGGGTTACAGGTGTTTCTAATAATAATATGAAACAAATAGGATTAAAGAAGATCATTAGGCAAAACATTAATGTTACAGATATAGATCAGGTATTTGATGTCCTAATCACATGCAACTTTTTTTTACATTTGTTAAATTACAACCATTTAACTCTATTTTACTTTATCTCTGGATTTAAAATGTATTGTATTTTAGGTTTTTAATTATAACCAATTCAGATCAAACTACAGAATATCATTTTTCATAACTTATTTGATTGATAACATATTCTTACTAGTTACAAAATATTAACTTATTTTTACTAATGAGATATTTCAAAAATAATTTCAATTACCAATACTAAAACATTTTTAATTTGGTAGTTATTAAAAGATTAAATAGCTCAAAAAGAAGTAGTCATTCAATTTCAGTATTATTGTGTTTACTGTATTCTTTTTGTAATAAAAATATAAACGTTTCAAACACTAGTTATGCATTACTTACTTATAAATTATAATACACTCAATACCAATCATTTCTTTATTACATACATATTTGAATAAATTATGTATTGAAACATTTACAGTTATGGTTATAAAATAAAAGCAAATAATAATCTTATATGTGGTATTTTGTAGTTTAATATAATTTGGTTTATATTTAATAAACTAAAAATATTGGGGAAAAAAATGATTTTATGAATTTGATATTTTTAATTGATATTTATGATTTATATTTTTTTTTTGTAAGTAATTAATTCATATTTTAGTATAATTTATTTGAATGCAATTTGCAAATTTATTACTATTGTTTGATATTATACTGTCTTGAATACTTGGGCTATGATAAGGGTTGCATGAACAATCACTTAAAATTTAAAAAATCAATAGTGAGCAATGGTCCCTGAAAATGGTGAAATTTGGTGGCCCATGATTGTCCATTAAATTTTATTGAACTATTATATTAATACATTTTTCATGCAACTCAGTATAATTATAATATTTATAGTTACCTATTTATCATAATTATTAATTTGTGTATAAGTTATTATTTAAATAGCTTGCCAACTATACTTACTAGTAATCACCTATAGCCCTAACTATTATGACTATTAATATAATTTATACATTAATGTTTTTATTCTATTATATTTGTTTATTTGTTTGTCTCGTTTGTTATGACATAATATTTATTTAATTTTAAAAAAGTTTTTAATTTAATTTTATATTATAATGTACATTATTTTTTTATAATATTATATGTGTCAAAGAGTGGTTGGTCAAACACTGTTTTGAAACTATATCACATTTTTACTTCGCTTCTGTAACTTAAAATGTTTATAGCACATAATAATTATTAACTATAAGATTATCAAAAGTCATTGTTTTTGTGGTTTTGTTTAAATGGACATTGTACCTTTTGCAACTGTTTGACCCATATATTATTATAATGTATAGGGCTTACAAATACAAATCATATTATATTTATGTTATTTTTATTTTGTTTACAATTGTAATACCGATTTGAAATTTGTAACGCCAATTTTATATGTGGACAGAATATTGTTAATTTTTAACCAAAGTATGAATTTTTATATGTTGGTCACAGATGTAAATATTCACAACCATATTCTTCAGCAAAACAGAAGTGGCAGCATTTTATAACTTTGGCCATAAAGTATATTATGTTATTTTGAAATTTTCTACTTCGATGACTGTCAACTGTGTCTACTTAAAATGTTTTGATGCTATGCATTTTTGTGTATTTTATGACATCAAGAACAAACTTAGCTACACTAACCTATATCCTTAATATATTTGTTATTAAATCTGTAATTTCCCATTTATTATTTTTGAAATTAAGTTCACCAATTGTATTCTCATCCTTAATTTCCTGTTGGTTAACTTCTAAAGGTAATTTAATTTAAAAGAAAAAGTTATCATTTAATTACATTTAACATACATTATTTAGGTGCCTATTGTTTTCTGATTTGTACAAAAAAAAAAACTAATAAGACTGTTCATGTATCAATTAGATTAATTTTGATTTAAAAACTAAATTTGTAAGTTGTTGTAAGTTAAGTAACTTCTTTAATGGCTATTGATTGTTATTTTTTTTTTACTTGTTGCAGAACAATAACAACTTGTTAATACTTATTTTGTACTCCAAAAAAAAAAGAAGTTATTTATGTTAAACAATATAATTTAAATTTGTTACATATAGATCTCATTATTTTTCTTTCAGTGTTAATGTAAATACAATTATTATGATATTATGCAAGGTAAGTTTAATTTTAATCCATGTTACCTATATTTTGTATCTCCTTCCATCTAAATTGTTAGTTTCTAATACTGATTGAAATCTGTTCAATTACAATATGGGCTCGGGTCCAATCAGTGTTAGCCTGTCCAATGGTGTATTGGAAAATATATTTATGGGTATACGCATTAATAAAATATGTATACTAAACCTAAACTTTTTTTATATATCATGCTATTTTTATTATCGTATACATCTAATTGTATGAGTAAAAACAAATAACATTTTTTACATGAAATCAAGAACCGTTGATTTTTGTAATCATTTATTATGATGATATTATCAGTTGTTGCTTCTCAATGTTTATCTGTGATCCGTATGGAGGTAAAATGTAGAAATAAACAGAGAGTTTAGACTGTTTGGAGTTCATAATTGACAAATTACTTACTAATGTGCACGACATAATATATCTATTTATTCTTATTTTATAAATAATCTTGCCACAGCTAATGATGTGTATTAGGTTTAGCAAAAGTTTCATATCAATATAACATGAATATTATGTCGTGGAGACGTCAAAGTTATAACTTTCCTTGTTTTGTTTTACACCATCGTTTCTACTCGCCTCGTTTCACGGTACCTACATAAATTATGAATTTAATATATAATTTATTACTATGTTACATTTTTAATAATATAAGTGTGTAGACTATAGACAACTGGCCAACAATCATTTTACCAATTATTTTACCTACTTACTTATATTATTATAGTACCAACTACCAATAAATGAAACATGTTGTGGATATCATGAGGTAAATTTGAATTATTCATTCAAGTACCTCTACGAGTTTGCTCATTGTATAAATGTTTTTCAGAAAAAAACAAAAAAAGACAAACATTTATTTTAAAACAGTTATGTATAATGAGATAAAAAATAATGTTATAATTTAATATGCTTAATTTTATAATAAATGACAGTTATAATTTAATATGCTTAATTTTATAATAAATGACAGTTATAAAAAATGTTTATAAAAAATATAGGCAGTAAATATAATGTATAGAAAAAAAACATTTTAATTTTAATAAATTAAAACAGAATTATTTGCAAAATACTTTTTAATAAAAGAAATTCCATGATTTCCGTGAAATGCAAAAGCAATATCATTTGTTTTTAAATTTTCTTCATCACAAAATCGCTTTAACATTTTTGTTGCTACTCCATTATTTCTATACTTAACCATCACCCATAATTTAGATATGCCAAATTTTACTGCAACTAAATTTTTTGAAAGCTGACCATTTTGATAGATACATGCATTTGTTAATGGCTCTATTTCTAAATATCCAATAATTTTTAATTTAGGATCTACTGCTAAAAATACTGTATGGTTTAAATTATTTATACTTTTTTTTAAAAAATCAAGTTCTAAATGTATAAAATCGTGTATATTCTTCAATGTAAGTCTAATGTTTAAATCATCACAGTTTTCAGTAACCTTTATTATGTCTAAAAGAAATCCATTGAAATTAATTGTACTTGCTACGTCTACATGAATTTGGCTCTTGAACTGGAGCTTATGTAAATTTGTATGTAAAGATTTATGCAATGAATCATTCCAAGAAGAAGGAACTTGAGACGGAAATATTCCACAAGGACAAGGTTTTTCAATTTTTTTGGGTTTCAGATGTGAAACATCAAACACAGTAGTACTTTGATTATCGTTACTAAGCTTTTTATTTTTACGTTCAGGACATATTATTTTCATACATTCGTCTGAATTAGCTTTTAACACTGATTTAAGTTTATACTGATGAATAACTCTTTTATTACCAGTGCCTTTACAAATGAACATATCATTTTTTCTTGTTTTAATACATGATCTTTTTGGAGTTTTGAAAGGATTTTTGAAAAAAGGTGAAAAATAATGTTCAGTCGATTTTGGATTATTTCTTAACCAGTAATGACTTCGATTTTTTTCCACCGGATTATCATTACAGTTAACACCTTCAAAATTATACGAAAGATTATTGTTTATAGGTGCCAATTTATCAAGAAAAGGTTCATTATAAGATATATAACTTAAATCTTGTTCCGTGTTTTTTGAAATTACATTTGTTGGCAATTCATTTACGCTTTTTAAACTACAATTTTCTAAAAACTGTTTCTTAGACGATTCATTAGTATTGACGCAATCACTATTAGGTTGTGGTAAAGATTTTGATTTATTCAGTTCTCTAATACTACTGATATTACTAAATGAATCAAGTGCTGCAGTTTTATTTGATAACATTTCATCATTGGTATTATCATTTGCAGGTTTAAATGATTTTAAATCGTCACAAGACTTGTTAAATTCCAAAAAATAATTTTGCAAATTAAACTGATCCGTAGATCTATCTTCTTGCTCATTCGATATTATATTATCACATGATGGGAATTAAACTTGTTCTAGTTTTTTATTTAGACATTCCAACTTATTGTTTAACACATTTAAATTATTGAAATCAACACCTACAAACTGTATAGTTGAATAATCTTTTTTATTTGATAAAGATTCAATGCAATTGTTGTATATATTTGCTTTCATAACGTTATGAATATTTTTAATAATTTCATTGACATGTTTCGATCCTTTCTGTTCATCGGGTTTATACATGCATTTATTCATTATTTGTAATATCTCATGTTTCATACTATTCAAGTACGGTACAATATTTCCAGAAAACATTTTTAAGCTCAATTCCATTTGAAAAATGTTTGATACATCAGTGTTATTCAGAAAGCTTTCATCAAATGTTGTATGTTCATTAATTTTGCAAATCATCTGTGATTTATTAGATTTTATTGTTGTATTTTTATGAAGTGTTTGATTTTCTTCAATTTTATTTTCTGTTGAACTTTTTCCATTTTCCAATGAATATATCAGACCTATCTTATTTGATTCATTTAGACTTAAATTTACTGTTTTATTGGATAGCAAATTTTGTTGAAATGAATTATTGTTTTTACTTTTTTTATTCAACGTCATGTTTGTTGTGAAACTAGACCTCTGTAAAGTTACTTGGGATTGATTTGTGTGTAATATGTTTGTCACGTCATTCAATGTTTTCTGAGAAATTTGTTTTATACTATTAAAAGTTGTATAATGTTTTGTATGTTTGTCAGTTTTTTCTTGATTTTCAGATACTAACAGATTGTTATAATTTGTTGAGGCTTTTTTTTTTAATAAATTAGATTTATCAGTAGTACATGCTGTATATGAAGTAATAGTAGTATTAGAATTATCATTAAATTTACTAACCTTGCTTGATTTTGATTTAATATCATCATTATTAGACATTTTGAGTTGAATTGATACTTTTTTAGAAGTTTTTTTCCAATAATATTTCTTTTTAATGTTATTTTGATGTTTGCTTAGAGGACTGCTGGTTGCTAAAGGTTTATTACCCATCAATTCACAGTAATCAATATCAGAATCAGAATCAGAAAGTCGACGTAAGGCAGATGGCATATTATGTACAAATGTATTTTGTTGAGGTAAAATCAACAATTTTGATCCTTCAGAATCTGAATAATACATTTCATTTGTGTCCGAAGAAAAACTATAATAGTCTATTGGATCAGTTGGTTGATTTAAAGTTTCATATTTACTTAAATTTTCAGCTTTATTTGTATTGAGAGTTAAATTCTTAATTTTGATTGATGATTTACTGGTTTCACAGTTTAAAGCATCTATAGATTTAAATAGTGATTGAGAATTATGGTTAACGTTCATCATTTACAAACTGAAATGAAAAATATGCATACTAACATATTATTGTTGAAGATCTTCATACAATTTATCATTTCAGTTGTATGTAGGTACTAGGTAGGTATTTGAGTTTACTTGCAAATTTACATGTCTGAAAAAATATGAGAACTTTGCCTTAATCTAGCTGTAGTATCTATTCAAATATATAATAATATTAATTTATGTTTACATAATTTAATAAAATAAATACAATAAACTCCTAAAATACATTCAAGACCAAAAAAAAAAATGTCAAACATATTTTATGAGAAATATAGGTAGGTACATGATGATCAGTGGCATAATAATGATATTGTTCTGGGAGTGCCATCAATATCTGGATCCTTTATTTTATCCGTTTGTTGAAGCAGACATCATTCAACTTATAAACAAAGATGAAATTATTAATATAAGTGATAGGGTCTTCTAACAATAAATTTCAAAAAAAAATAAGTACCGAACTTTTTATGTTTATTGAATTTTTTGTTTATTTTATGCGTGTACCAATTGTAAATAAGTACGTAAAAAAAATAATTTAAAAAAAAATATTTTATTGCAATTAAGTGGCAATTCAATTTATTTTTAAGTTTTGTATGTGGCGTTGGGCCCCATTAAAAATCACTGAATTCGAGACCCAAATGCCCAATTATGAGCCAGCCCGACATTGAATTTTAAATTTTTAACACTCGGAATTTATACAACAAGATCTAATTTTTGATAGTCCATCGACCATCAATTTATTACTCCTTAATAACTCATTCAATGACCGTAAAGCATCAATGTTTTTAATTTTTATGGACAACTAAAATATAGCTACGGTCGTCATACATCTTACATCTAATTACACCATTAAAACTTTAAAAAAAATTGGATCCCCCACTTCATAACTACGCCACTGATCATGACGAGTAATAAAATTGTAATCTTCGAGAACTAAACTAATTACTGTAATATTAAATGTAGTATAGGTATATTTTATACAATTATAAAAAATATTACATAATATAATCTTATTATTGTTCAATATTCATCTCAAAAATGATTCTTAATAAATAGGTAATAATAATATCTTATTTTACACGACTTATTGAATAAATAAAATGTATTACCTATGATTTCCTAGTGTTTGTGGATTAGATAAACTATAACAGGTAAATGTATTTGTCATTATACCTGTACGTCGGCAGTAAAATTGAATATTTTAACGGCATCTTGAATAATAATTTATTACGTTATTTTATTAAATTATCGTGAAGAAGCAAAAATTGAAAAAAATAACACCCATGGATATTCCTACTGAATTCTCATCGATGAACGATGCCTTCATGATTGCAACAACGACAAGCGAGGACGAGTAGATGTACGCAGTGGCGGCGCGAACTTTTCGAGCCTTTGAAGTAAATTGTACATTTTAAATATTTTTACCACCAACCATCCCCTCTATTACATCGGAATGATGGGTAATTTACTATGTTGAAGCTATGAAGCAATTGCTTCAAATAGTATTATATCCCGCCGCCACTGCAGCCCCGGGCCCGGCAATCGTAAAATTAACAACAGTAGGTACAATACCATTATAAATAATATTATAATATTATGTTTAAGACAACAACATCGAACATTATGGCTATAGATATCACTCAACTACGCATATTAACTCTGCAGGTCTCGGAGGAGGCAATAGTATAATTTCTATCGGTGTCCGGGAAATTAAAATAATAAATAGATGAGGTCCAGGGGAAACAGAATACAAAAATATCTTTATATAAAAGCGATACGAAGAAAATACAATTTCAATGGAGGTAGGTATCATATTATGTCGACGGTCCAGTTTTCTGCCCACCGCAGTTCGTCCAGTCGGCTGTCTTGCGCACAACGTTTTGGTTTCGTAAATATTTTTTTTAACTGGTGACTGTCCGAGTTCATTCGTGAGTAGAGTGAGGAGGGTACGCCTCGTGCAGTCGTGATCTTTGACTCGCGACCAAAATACCTACGGACTCCGGGTGGGATTCACACGGGACGAGACGTCCGCGACCACGAATCGACATTGGATGTATCATAATTCTCAATTCGTGCGTCCGACTCTCGGCTACGCAGTGTGTGTCATGTAATTATTGATCGATTGAATCCGCTAATGTTGATAAACAGAGAGAATTGTTGTTTTAGTAAAAGAAAAATATACATCATTGTAAAATCAATATAATATTCATCATTATTCGCTTATGCTCAGTATCTTAAACGGTCAGAATAAATGTTATGTATTAGTCATTTTAATAATATGAAAACATAAACACTCATATAGTCATATTGTCATATGACTATGACTATTAAAAAGCGGTTTATTAAATTCCATTAAAATTAATATTTTTTTAACATTATCGGTGTAACCTCTGGGCTTTTATTATTACTTATTGCACTACATATAGATCGCAATTCTTCAAATGGTCATATTATTTAAAAAACATGACAATATAAATAGATCTAAGGTGGTCAAGAAAAATAATTAAAAACATAAATTTTATTTAAATTGCTTTAATTTCCAACAATTAGGAGTATGCTAAAAAATATCTGAAAATTTAGTACTGGTATTCAATCTTCCGATAACACCTCCCTCAAAATGAAGCACTGTAGGTAAAGCGTGTAAGGTTAACACTGCTAAATAGAAAGTAGAAACTTATAATTTATAATTATGATATTATAGAAACTTATTAATAATAAAACATAATTTCACAACAAGAAAAAAACTAAGATAATGTGTTTAAAATTATATTAGGATAATAGGTAACAGGCATACTTGATTCAATCAAAATAAAACAATATTATTTAAGAAATATACATACTAAATATAATTTGCAAAATACAAACATTTATAATTATTAAAAATTATACATTCTACACAAAGGTGAAATATTAATAAACTGCACAATGATACGAAATAGCCAATTTCTAATTAATAATTAATAATAAAAAAAATACAATTTTTAACTTATTACTGAGAACCAAATTATTGTTAAAATGTATTGGTGTTTGGAAATTTCCTCTCACCTTGAGATACTGTCCAGAGTACTGGATAATTCCCCACCACCCTCTTCCACCTAAGATTAAACAGTGTGAGCGAGTGAGTGATCCTGACCAATCTTTTCTCTAAGTGCATTGGCAGTTCTACACTTAGAATTTTGCAAAAAAAAAGGAAGGATAAAAGTATATCTTATGATAAAGTTGTTTTTTTTTTTAAAGAGAATTAATTGCCAAAATGTTTATTTTGACATATAATACATGCATAACCTATTTATTTTAGGTTTAAATTATTATCGGATTGGGGGTTCTGATCAATTATAATATATTAAGTATACTATAAAAGTTGATATTTTTATAACGAAAACAAATATCTATATTACAATTAATACTATGTTCGTACAATAATAACCACTAAATATCCTTAAACGTTATTAAAACAAAATAGTTACAGTTGACTAATAAAGTTGTCTAGTACACAAACGTATATTATTACAAATATGTTTATTTCTTAGTGAGTAAATCATCTTCTATAGCATGGAAATCGAATTGCCAGAAATATTTGATTGCTGCAATACAACATTCCTTCTTAGCGGCTTTTTTTGTTGATCCTATAAAATATAAATTAATAGAAGAAATAATTATAGTATAAATATACAATATTTATTATAATTTATTTAAGTTTTTTTATGTATGCTATCGACTGATAATTCTATTTATATTTGTTTTATATGGTAAAACAATTATATAAAAAATCATAATATCATACTGTAAGAATTTGCATAGGTAGGTATTTGGAAATCTATTTTCAATTAAAAATAAGTTTAACAAGTAAAACAGCAATATAATATTGTTACAAGAAATATTACCTTGTCCAGTAAATGGAATGCTGTCTATTTCACATTTCACTTGGAAAACTGATGGCGTTTTTGAACTAATAATAGTTTCTATAAATTTGACACCGGGCTTCATTTGATTTATCAACTGTATTGGATTGCAGTTTCTTGGGTCTTCGGGGAACTTTCTCATAGCACCAGCCTACAATAAAAAGGCTTAAGTAATAAAATTATAATATGGTGTAGTTTACTTGTGTATATTAACTAAAAAAATCAAAGGTAATACAAAATATGAATAAGTTACTAAATACTACATATTTTTACTCACTTTTGAACCTTAACAGTTTTAGGAAATATATGTTATTATATTTCTTTATTACTGTCTAGATACCTGACCTGTGACTACAACTTTACAAATTAACAGAATACAATTATATATTATTTTGGCCAATTATTTATTTAATTTTGTGATATGAACTTTTTAGTTGTAACAATATAATTAAAAATTAAAAATGAAAATGGTTCCACTACATAAAATATTGAACCACAATAACAACTAGTGAATTTTGAATAAATAATCATTTAGTTATAAGTTGATACCACAAAATCAAATATATAAGTAATAGCTGTCCTGCCATGGCATTGCCCGTATATTATATAGTTATACAAAAAATCTCCCTTTAACACCTTAGAGGTCTAATTTTGAAAAATCCTTTCAAAAAATGATTTTATAGTTATAACTATAATTTGTAGTTAATTATTTTGATTGTGTACACGGCGATGAGCGGCTATAAGTGTAACTCAGTTGACAACATTGTTAGACAATGAACTAAAATTCAATTTGATGCATACTTAAACCTGATCTGCCCGATTAACCAATGGCAACCAAAAAATTAAAAAAAAAACCAATTTATACTGAAAAATTAATTATTAATTAAAATATACATGCAAATTATATACCTATACACATATAGTATGGCACGGCGGCCCACGGGTGACTTAAGTTTGTTTAATATTTTAAGCGTGATTGCTTAAACTAACCTGATGAACTAACACTTATCAAAAAATCAACATAAATATTTATTAATCTTCAGATTGATTCCACTGTGAAATGAGCACAAGAAATGTTTTGATAGAGGGTGAGAATTATTAATTGAGTTTTTAATTAAGTCTGGAGGATCCTCAAACTGGTGTAAAACAACTTTACTGTCAGGGCAGCAAAGTCCATGGGTTTCATTTTTCCATTTTTTTGCATTGCACTTCGGACATAATGTAGCCATTGGTCCTATTTGAAGCACTGTAATATTTAAATAATCAATCACTGATTGATATTTAAACACTGATTTCAGACTCAAAGCGACACAAAGCTGTGCACATGTATGAGAACGTTCTGGTGTGTTATCTTATTGCCTTCTGTTATACATTCGAGTAGCATTGGCAGTTATTCTGCCAATCTGTGCTTTTGGCGCTCTCGGCATGATGATGAATTGGCAACTTACCCAAAATTTAACTCTATAAGCATACCCAATAAAACCTTCATGCTCGTGCCGGGTAATGCAAGAGATTTTGATTGTTATTTATTTTCAGCCAGTGACTATTTCTTACTAAAAAGGTATAGGTAATTTACACGTTTATTTTAATTAATAATAACTTTATACTTATTTTTAATAGACAAAAGTGGTACTAAAACTCTGAGCAGTGTCGGGTATAACAGTAAAAAATTTCAGCCAAATAGGTTCAGTAGTTTTCTCGGTTAGCGCGGTCGTAGAAAACCCCTTACCATTTTATATTATAGTATAGATAATATACCTTATACAACAAAAATATATAATTGTATTCAGTAATTTATGTATGTAAGTTGTTGACACTTGTCAGTCCTTCTATACATCACTGAACATGGAGTCTAGACTCCAGACACAGCCTTTCTTTATTCAATATTTAAGTAATATTCATTTTAAATATATTTTAACATACTAATAAGTACAACCATTAATGTTGTAATATCAAATATTTGATAAAGTTGTTTTAGAGTATACATCATAATATCCCATTTACTATTTTTATTAAATAAGCTTATTCCTTGGTAAAAGTAGAAGACGTAGAGTAGTGGTATCCCACTCCTCATTGTTTCATAAATCCCATTATTTGTGGCTTTGGTACAACCACCACAAATCATTTAAATATATTATTACATATTAACCCCCCTCTTATTGGACATTTCAGGGTACGCTACTGTACACTTGTATATTATCTACTTATTAAGTCACTAAAAATGAATGTAAAAAAAAATGTTGGTTTTTTTATCCATGCCCATAAAATATACAGTTAAATAAATTTAAGAGTCCATCAAGTTGACTGATTAAAAGTCCTAATTTTAACATACTTCTTTCAATTCTACCAAATTTAATCATTTTGAATTAAAGGGCTTGCTCAAAAACATGTCTTACAGGAAAAACTCTTAAGCTGTGTAAAGTGATCCAATTTCAATTTTTTTTTTGAAAAAAGATACTACTTCTTACAGGCACACAGGACTTGGTTTTTTCAAAATTCTGTTTCTAAACCATGTTTACGATCGTAAAAGTGACCAATTTTCAAAAGCTTTTGTTATTTTTACTGTGTTTGTTTTGAGCAATGAATTAAAATATCAGGATATGTAAAAAATTAGTCTTTCTAATGATATAATTAATAATCAAATCAGACCACATTACAATCTGTGAGTTTTTGAGTGTTTTTAACCAAAAATCACGCTTTTAATTTTTGGTCAGTGGTGTTGTTGACACGTATGCTTAGATACCTCGGTACCCACAGGGCACAGACAATCTCATAAGCACTAATCATCATTGACAACTAAGACAAACACCATGGACAACAGCAACTAAATTGCAAATTACCTAAACATTGCCCCTTGTTAAAGATACACAATTGGGCCTGTAACTACAGTTAATTTAAAAATAAATTGTAAATAGCAAATAAATGATTATTCACCTTCACTTTTGGTGGTGATTTTATGACATTTGGTAGTTCTTCTTGTAAATTAATGGCTTTAGAAACAGGTTGCAGTTCCCATTGATGTATTAAGTTATGCATAGCTAATGAAGCAAAATGTGGCCATGGAAAATCCTCCTGTGGGGGTCCTTTAGGTTTTGAAACAATACCATTTTCTCCATCTTCGACTTCGGTTTCCATGGGAGATTCTTCTTTTTTTTCTAATTAAATATAATATAACAGTATTCATTTATACGTGTATACTATAGACGCAATGTTAAAAGTTAAGTAGTTTAACACCTGTAACCTACCAGATCGCTCACTAATTTTTTTTGCCAACATTATGCGCAAGAAATTTTCACATGCCTTTTGTTTGGCTTGAGTCTTGGAAACGTGATTTGCGGTATACATATGTCCATCAATCTACATTTTTTTTTTAAAGAATACATTATTAATTATTATAATAAGCAAGAAAAAAACTCTAAAAAATGAAGAAATGAATTTCTAATTCAATTATATCTCAACATTTATCTTACCTCAAGTGTAGCAGTGTAACCCATAACATTATTTATTGAGTGCTCTTGTAACTGAATTGGTACATCTTTAAACAACTCAGAAAATACCATTAATGGACTTTTGGGAGATACTAAACGACGCATTCGAGCATTCAGGCGCTTTTTTCGTTCTTTCTTATTAATTTCTAACAAAATTTTTTTTATACATTTTAAAAAATCAATTAATAAAAATGACAATAACTTAATTTAAAAAGAATTACACACTTCGTTTGACCGGCCATTTTACTTCTGGTTTCTCATTAATGGATTTTTCTTCTTCAAGTTTTATCCGTTTATTCTATATAGACAATGAGACAACATAAGCAATTTTAATAAACGTGGCGAGGAAGTATTTTCAGTTAGCACAAGACACATATACTTTAGCAGATGATACATCAAAATAGTTTAGCATAAATAATAATAATAATAATAATAATAATATTTTAATTGTATTAACTATAATTATCATTATTATTATTATAAGAGGACAGCGTTTGATCTGCCAAGGTCTATGTAGTTACCAAAAAAGCTATGACACAATCCATCACAAATGATGACAAAATATCACTGACTTGGATTTTAAATAAACACAACATTTGTGTATATATAGAATCCTACTTGTCAGATGATATGATAAATACCATCAAATTAATGGTAGGGTTTACAAGTTGCCAATCACAATAAATTTAAATTATAAAATGGTTTAATATAGGTTATTTAATTATAAAAACATGATTAATTTGTAAAATTACTGATCTAATAAACTTATAAATACTCAATTTTTTTTTGTTTTGAAAAATTTAATTATATTGATATTAGGTAATCATATTAAAAAAGTTATATTTATATGAAAAGAATAAGTATTGGCAACAAGTAATAGCTTCAACCATACTGAATTTACATCGCCGCAACAAATTTTAAGCTTAGCTGTCTCAAGTTTATGCAAGATGCCCCAGGAATTAAATTTGCAATCCTTAATCCAAAAATGATATGGATTGACCAAATCCGCACTACGACTCTGAAATAGATGTACTGTAATTTTAAAATGAGTGGGAAACTTAAATCTGTCAGAATATATAGACATGTTCTTTTTCAATGTTATAGTAATTTGATTTTAAATCAATACAAGTATTAATGATTTGGTGTCATTCATATTACATAAACCTTTAATTTTAAATTCGTAAATGTAATTAGTATACACTATAAGCAATTTTATATTACTCAAGGCAATGGTAAATAAATGTACATAGAATAAGTTTTTAAGACTGGTAATGATAGTGATTTGATGTATAGGTATATTAAGTATGAGCTTGTGACTATTGCAATAGTTAAATGTAAAACCATATATACCTCAAAATCTTTTACTGGAGACGTCTGAGTAACCGAGGTTGTTGGTATTTGAGGTTCAATAACTGGTTTAGGACATGCTGATGGTGTATCATGCAGGGGCATAGGTGGTTGAATTTGACTTTTCATTGAACTAGTTGGTTTCTAAAAATAAAAGCAAGTTTAGTAACTATAATATAAGATACAATGAAATAAATAGTATATATGTTATTATCATCACAACCATTTTTGAAGCAAGAAAACAAAAAGCTAATTAATAGATAGTGGATAACCAAGTGTCAACTATATGAATAAAACATTATACATTTAATATCAATAAGCATTTAGAATATTTAAGTTAAATAAATATAATATTGTGAGTAAATGTATATAAATTGCTTATTATTTCAGTCCATATTTATTGCAGTTTTTGGAAGACCCAATTATTAAAAATTTGACAGCAAACGTAGCAGCTTAACTTATATTAATTTACTCATAAATAAATTAAAATTCTCAATATTATTATGGTTAGGTACTAATTATTTTTATCAGGGAGTAAAATGTCTTATCATATTTTAATTTGATTTACTGATCTAAATATTTTTTTGTAAGGTATACACATACACACAAGTCATACATTTATTTCAATAATTTCCATTTCAATTATGCAGGATTTGTTTTATATAAGTATATAAAAGGTTAACATACTAAATAGTTATCATTTGTATGGTGTATTTGTACCTACTTTACAGAGGTAAAAATGTAGGATTAGTTTTTAACGAAATTGCAAATAACCTACCCTCAATGAATAACACACGAGCTTTACAAATGTTAATCCTATACATTATGATAATATTTAACCATTTATTTATTTTAGAATTAAAACTGTGATCAATATAAACTGTGTAAAAATAGGCAAGTTTCAATTTATAAAAAGTACACATTATACATCTTAACAAGACTAATATTGTATGTATATCACAAAGTATAGATTGGTAGATAGTTAATATTAAATAGTTAACAAAATAAAATAGTGATAATAACAATGAAACTAAATTTTAAAATCTAAAAGCTTACTGGTGTAACACAATTTGCCACATGAGTCATTGTTGGATTTTGATGTTGTTGTTGTTGTTGTTGCTGTGGTTGTTGCTGTGGTTGTCTGTAAGTTTCAATCTTTCTGATATTATACTGATTACCGGGACTACCACCACCTAAAAAATAACAAAAATAATATTAGTCATTTATTAGGAAGCATTAAAATGAAATTAAACTATCATTCACAGTTTGTATATTACAAGAAGTCTATTTACCAATTTTAGTACAGATAGTAGAAAAATAATTTTAAAATAATAGGATGTATCATCAAATTGTATGGAACCTTATTTTAATCAGCTATAGCTAAACAATTATCATATTTTACTCAATCATTATACATAACTGGACTATAGCAATAGTCGCTAGTTTTACTCTCACCAGACTAGGCAATAGTTTATATTTTTTAAGAACATAATTTTTCAACCAAATCACAAGTAGAAAATAATCCCATCATAATTCTATCAATAATTTCAATATTTTTTTCTCTTTATTTTCAATATTTAAACAAAATTAATTAAATTTACAATTTACATATATTAGGTACATGATAAATATTAATGAGATATTATTATTTTCAGTATATTGTTATTGTTATCGTTATGTGTTTTTCATACCTGTTTTGTTTAATAAACTAAATTAATCAGAGAAAAATAAATACTTTATTTTAGATGATTCTTACAATTTATTGAGTCAAACTTAATGTCCTTATATATATTATCTTAATACAAAATGTACCTAACTAATTATTAATTTATTAAAACCATCAATTATAGGTATGTTGTATACACAAAAATAGAATATTAAGTATTTATTACTTCAAAATATTAACTTGTCATTGATCAATGCTTAACATGATAATATAATATTAGCTCTGCCGACAGGGAGATCTCTTTAATGAGAATTTAATCACCAACAACCGTTATTCATTCAATCTTGAAAATATTAAAAAAGCATTTATAATAATTCAATGCATTACTTTAGGTAGGGGCCTAAATAAAATATATTGAAATAAAGAAGCCAATATTACCTACCTACCTACCATTTTTTTAAAATTTTTTCAGCTTAAAACTGGATCAAATAAGAATATGGTTAGGTACCTACATAATATTTACTGTTCAAAAATAAGGTACTTACTCATAAGAAATTATAAGATCTTAAAAGTTTATTCTGTAAGTTGAAAAAATGTATTAACTTATAAAATTTAGATAAATGAATATGATTTTTTTTTATACACAATATTTAGAAGTCATTATCAAGTAGTCAAAGGGTTTTTACTTCATATTTTAGCACAGGCGCTGAGGTACATACAATATATTGAAGAATTTTTTTAGTGCATGAACTAATAGGCCATAGCAATGGTAGATATTTTAGAAGTAAAAAGAAATAGAAGAACAATATTTCAGTCGTTATAAGATGAAAAAAAATCACTTTAGTTGTAGGTTAGATAGGGCCACGACCCCCTGGACCCTACAACAAAGAAACCTGTCTGTCACCAGGGCAGCAAAAGATTAAAAATTAAGTAACAAAAATCGATTTTCCGTACTTGAACTCCTAGTGTTGTACATGGCCGATTTTTCCACAACGATATTACCTATAAAAGAAGGTCTTACGAGTTGTCGTAGCAGATCACTCGTTCTAGAAGTTCGAGACCGCGAGACCTCTGACCGAAAAATATGAAATAGCACTAGGTGGGTGGTGACCTACGAACGGACCGTAGACGACTGGAGAGTGTGTACTAATCTGTGGACTGGACTACTGAACAAACGTCGAAACGGATCAACAATGCTCCTTATCCAGTGGACGGGACTTCGAATTCCTAATATCAAACTCCAATAGCCACGATACTACTATAATACTACTAAACAATAACAGTAGCAAATAGCGTAGGTGTTATAAAAAATAAACCATGGCCGTGGTGTAAAGTGTAAACAAAAAATGTAGTCAACAACTTCCCGTAACCACTGCTGGTATAACATAATATAATATTATGCCATGAGTAAAATTGGATTCTACTATCTACTATAATTCCACTATAGATTACAGAATAGATAATGTTATCATGACTCTTCACTCCGGTATGTGAGAAATACTACGGTAACACGGTAGCATATCGCATACTAACCACCATATTCAGCCAATCGCAGCGTTGAATTTTGTCATCAAATACGAACATAGCTTGACCATTATAAACCACATCGACACGGCATGATTTGAAGGGTCTGAGCTTTCGGTAGGGCGTGACGTGAGACTTAATTCAAAATCACGTTACTATACTCCGCGTCACGAAAAGTGGTGGCTGTCCGCCACGATCCAAGCGGACTATTTGTTGTAGTGGTTATCAAAGCGCCAATAGTTTGTGCTGCGCCGCTTCCGTTCCGGAACACAAAAATAGAATGTGAATTGAGAACCACTGTCTACGCGATGGGTGAAGTTCGGGGTACGACGGCGGCCAGCCGCCACTTTTCGTGACGCGAACCTTAATAGGTAATATCATGACTAAATAATTGCATTATTTATTTATTTAATCATTGGTAATATTATATAGGCTGGCACCAGACGTCTTGTGCGCGGATCTCAGCAAAAAAAAGGTTTTGTAAGCTCATACGACGATCGTACTTGGTTATTTCACGATAATGGCGTTATCATGACGCGAATTACCATTATCTTAAATCGTGGCTCGTGGTTACCGTGTTTGTCGCAGTTGTTGTTGACGTTGTCGTACCACTACCAGGCAACATCTGCAGCACGGTCTTGGAAGATAATGTCGGAAAACTACCTTATCAGTGTTCCGCTCAATTATGCAAATATGCTCGAAATGTTGTACAATTGAGCGCTGCCAGTTAAACGTATTTAAGATTAGGTTAAAACTTAAAATTACAGAACAATATTACATTATGTTACATTATAGTATATAACATAGACATATAGTATATAATATAGACATATAGTATAAACAATACATACTGGTATATGAAGTTACAGATCCGGAAGTTGTTTCATTTTCATGTTTTTTTTTTGTTTGAGCTATTATTTTACAGGGGCGGCTCGTCAGGGGA
This sequence comes from Myzus persicae, assembly GCF_001856785.1. Lineage (NCBI taxonomy): Eukaryota > Metazoa > Arthropoda > Insecta > Hemiptera > Aphididae > Myzus > Myzus persicae. Next base: position 220,858 of record NW_019103792.1, read on the forward strand.
GACTTTGAGACTGCATTTCCCCTTGAAAAAAAACCAGCTATTTGTAAATAATAACGTATAATGTATAAATAGAAATATTTTTATTTGAATTGAAAATAAATGTTATCGTTTTCATTGTTTATTATTAGAGATTGAAGGTCACAAAATCGAAAACCTATTAATAGTTATATCGACGGAAATACTATTTTAGTCATTTCTACGACGGTCGCCGGTTCAGTGAAACAGAAGCCCGACAGTTTTAATCGTAACATGTAATGGAATGGTTGGTTGGACGGTGGTGGTCGGGGGGAAGGAATAAGCCGCGTATTGTAGACGCTATTGACTCTGGGTTCACCACATTCTGACTTTCATTGCCGTACCGCTGCTTATAGCTGTTTAATCATTATTTAATAACTATTATATATTTATCTATCTAATTTTTTTTTCTTTTTGACATTTTTTAAAATATTTGTTCTTATTTTAAAAATGCAAAAATACCGAAAAATGTCTGTTATACAATTTAAGTCTCTCCAGAATATAAACTCACTAGCGGCTACTGATCATTAATAGCTAAGTAAGCTTGAAATTCATTTCAATTGCATTGTAAGTCATGTATTTTACATTTTAAAGGAATGTTGATGGGTTATTTGAGTAATTCAATAATTTTAAAAAGAACATCGATTGTTAAATTGATAAATTATTATTTTACTTACTGAGTAAGTATAATAGTATAATAGTACTATACAATATTTCCTACTTTATTCACTATTAAATCATTTTGTTTTGTAATGGCATCAACTGGAAAATGTTGTGCGCAAATAACATCATTTGTGTCCATTGTCCAAGTGTTCAATATTTAAACTTTAAAGTATTCAACCATTCTTCCTTTTCACTTTGATCTTTTGGCGTTACAAATACAGACAACTTTTTTGTCTTGTTACAGCCAAACCAACAAATTTTATTAAGCTATATTAGTTTAATTTGCATTTTAATAATAATAACAGTGGACAATATCGAGTAGGTAATGACTAGGGAACGGATTTATATGTAATAAAAATATAAAAATATATACATATATATGGAAGTATAATTTATAAAATATGTGCTAATAACATCCAAATATGTGGGAAAAAAATTTAATTAAATTTAAAAAAAAATACAATTAAAATTATTGAAATTATTAAAATTATTAAATTATCAAAATGATTTATTGCATTGAATTATTACAATTTCTTTTAAATGTTCGAATGTTAAATGTCGCCTATTAGGTCTCAAAATATTTTTAAAACGGCTAAATGATCGTTCCACGTCAACCAAATGTAATTGGAGAATATTTGAAGCGCATAATATCAGAAGGCGATAATTCCAAATTTTTAGAAGTGTGTCTGCCACTCATTATGTCGTTGATTGTTTTAAAATCAATATAGCCTGGATTTTTTTCTGTAACTGCATGAATTTTCTTTTTTACAACATCTCCTATTGGTCCGCTTACGAGTTTTAATTTTTCAATCGCTGATTCAACAATTTGCATACTATCATTTAAGGACGTATTTTTTGTTTCTAATTTTGTAATTGTATGTGCAATAAAACTAAAATTCACTGAGATGAAAATAAAATTATTTTTCAATGTTTCATTTTGCATAATATTTTGAGCTTTTCCAATAGCGAAGAAGTTTCTGAATCTAATTTTGAAATAATTTCTTGTATTTTCGAAAAGTTTTCACAATAATATTGAGCAGCTAGCAACCATGTGTCCCACCTGGTAATTATGGGCTCGGGTGGTAGAGAAAGATCAGGGTATAATTCTTTAAAAATTGTGGTACGGTTAGGAGCTTTCAAAACAATTTTTTTACATTAGCTATGAGAGAATCGACGATAGGGTATTCTGCTCTGATTGTCTCTGCCACACGATGAAGACCATGCGCTAAACATGTAAGATGTATTAATTTTGGATAAAAAATATTTAATGCTTTCCCTGCCTTCACCATATAAGGATCTTTAACGAACAAAAGTACATTTTCGTGTTTTACTCCACTTGGCCAAAGAAAACTCATAGAGTAATTAAACAGTTTTGCTATTGTCTGATGATTTGATTTTTCAAGTTTTTCACAGTTAAATAGTATTGAATTAGTAGGCTCATCGCACAATTTGCCTATAACTACATTCCCAATGTACCTCCCCTCTACGTCTGTCGTTTCATCGATGGACACCCAAATGGGCCCATCTTGAATCTCACCTCGAATTGAAGAAAGTTTTTCTAGATAAATATCTCGAATATAGTTTTTTCGCAATGTGCTTTCATCTAGAATATTTTGACCGGTATATTTTTCCAAAAACATTTTGAAATCATGATTTTGTAATTTAAATAATGGTATATCTGAACGAATAAGTGCAAGATAAAGGTCAGTATAAAAAACGGACTTACTATTACTAGATGTAGGTGTTGACGAGTAAAAGCTTTGTTTAAATTTTTCTTTACGTTGTATGCTTTCTTTATGTTTTCGTGTTGCAATGTGTTGTATAACTAAAGACCGCTGAGCTGTTGATACTGGTTTTTCACACGCGACACACAGTAGAACTTGACCATCTCTTTTAAATGTCTCGTTTGGAAATTCATTAACGTACTGACGAACTTTGGGCGAAATAGTTTTACTACTTTTTGGCATTTTTGAAATTTGTGTAGGTACGTACGATTACGGTTACAGCCAAACACTAACTATAAAAACCTATTGCTATCGCCTGTCAACCCGTCTGCTATCGATTGTCAATCGTATATAAATGTATACTATATTAAGATATCTATTATATCTATATGAAAATTATTATAAGATAACGACTATAAAAAATACTAAATATTTGCTCCACGTGGATCGTCACAGTTCATAATGGCTGTTTTTAATGGCTTGAAAACGTATAAACAATGAAATGATAAAATATGTTTAAAAATATTTACAAATTAGTGAAATATGTAAAAATATGTAATTATACCAAAATATGTAAAATAAAAGTAGCATCATTTTAATAGGAATGATTTAAATCATGAACATTTCTTATCGATTCTTAAATATCTTGTTTTAATAAAAATATGCATTTACATATAAATCCGTTCCCTAGACCCTAGTAATGACCAATGACTGCTTATTTCAGTATTTCAATAGCGGTCCTGAGTTTAATTTAAATATATATCTGTTACTGTAGTATGGTTTTTATTTTTTTTTAAATGTATTACTATATTAGTCTAATGTTTTAACATGTATTATCGTCATCATCAAGACAATTGTGCGGATTTGATCATCAGACTCTTGTGAGGGGTCAGCATAGATCCTGTACTTTTAAGTAAAGGTAAACACAATGTGGTGTTCATACAACAACAATAAAAACAATAGTTATTATAGGTATTATAATTATTTTAGATGCTGAGCCGAGCAATTAATGCATTGATTTTACAATGATGTGTGTGTGTTTTTAAATTGTTTTTTTCTGTCTGTTATTACATTTTGGGGTAGAATAAATCTCTCCACAACGGTGAACTTAATATACTTTCACGTTGCCAAGACATTCAATATATTTTATTGAGATTTGGTACGTAACAAACAAATTGTTGATCAATATTCTTTATGGGCTATTATTCTGTTGAAATAAATACAATCGTCCCCAACAATACGAAAAATAAGAAACAACATCTTACTTGTTCAAACAAAATTTTTGTTGCATAATTCTACAATGTATGTTTATATAACATATTGTAAGAGTTTTTTAAACACTTTGAAGGTGATTATTACAATTTTATATAATCTGATGATGATGTGATGAAAATATTTATAATATTTATCAAAGTCAAGTATTTATTGTTCAGTATTGCATTATATTGAAATTGCTTATAATAAAAATTACTATATTATGATTTTTTTTAGGGGGGGGGGGGATTACCTACCCAAAAAATAGCGAATTTGTGGGTCACCAAATCAGAATGGTTGTGAAACACTGCTCTAGAGGTTACTGTTAATCCATTTATATAGTTGTATCGATGGTTAATGGTTATATATCACGTTATAGTGGACGTCAAAGTGAAACATAATGTATATTGGTACATTGCTCCCGTGATGAGGCCGTGGCGGTGACAGGCCTCAGGCGATTGTCACTGCCTATGTAGATATCGTATATTTGTATATTGATTATTTATACCATGGTTAACTAACTTCATGTTATCTGGATACAATTGTCGGTGTAATATATAATATAGATATAGAGTCCCCTTAACAATTGATATACCTACAATTAAGTATAACATAAAAATGTAATTTCAAACTAGTAAATTGAAAGCCACGACTTATTAGTGTTTTCAAATTTTAGATGATGTGCACGACACCGCAATAATATTTAAAAAAATATAATTTTTTATTTAAATATATTTTTCTAACCGATTTAATATCCCCCCATACATGTCTATACACTTATTTAGGCAAAACGACTGATTGAAAAAGTTTTGGCTTTTAAAAAAATCACGCATTGGATAATACATGTGTGTGTGTGCGCGCGCGTGTGCTAACGCACACAATAAGCAACACGTCATGCTCATCGTTATGGACCGCCGCAGAGAGTGTGATGCGCGGATTAAGAAGACGCCTTTGGGAAAACTATTGGTATACCGCATACAACAGTACCAAATCACACGTGTGCCTTATAATATTATTACCCAGGGCCTAGTCAAAGTTGCGTATGTACAGAAGGTACACCGAGGTATGTATACTATGTACATTACATTGATATAACGCGCGGGTGTATAAATTCATGACGTATAGGTAGCTGGTGTACAACATTTATTCATTTAGACTTCAGAGCAATATCACTGGTATACTACAATTATAAATCTTGTACGAGACAGTTTTTAAAAGTATTTGAGTACAGACACAGATGCTTATTTCGAAAAGTATTCAAATCATGTATTCGAATACTCAGTAAAAAAAAATATTGAAGTGCGAATACAAATATTTACAAAAAGTATTTTTTGATATATTAAAATACTTACTATAAATTTTTTTACTCTATAAATCAACTGAACCTGATTTTCATGTTTTACGTTATTTGTATAGAACATTTTACATCAAAGTATATCATTAGGTGTAACTATCAAAATATACTCATCTGATTTTTTTGTCATAGTATTACAATTTTGAGTTGAGCAAAATTCACAGTAAAAAAAAAACTAAATATATTCTGTATTTGATTTTCTAATGCTATTAAATTTAAAATTAAAATATAAAATGTATTATAAATTCAAACAAATAGGTAAGTATTTGAAAGTTAGTATTTGATTTTAAATACAGATACTTTGAGAAAGTATTAAAACGACGTATTTGGATACTAAAAAAGTATTAGAACTCTTTTACTCAAGTGCTTTACAAGACTGCATCTGCATTAATTCTGCAAGGTGTAATATAATGACATGGTAAATTTTTATTTTATTTATTTTAATTTTATTCTTCAAGAAGATAATGGGCCCCACTGAACATGTTCGTGTGGGGGCCCATGAGTTCACAATTTAAAATATAAATACATCTTTTTTTGAATTGAATAACTTTTGTTCTAATCAGTATTTAACATTTGGTTTATAATTTTATATATATACATTATACATATATAATTTATAGAAGCTTGTGCTAAAAGTACATTTCCGTCATTACCTAAATATTTTTATTTTTTAATACAGAAAATAAAAAAATTTTAATGTATTAAATTTTTTTGAGAAAATTAAAAAATAGCCAGTTTGCAAATCAAATATTTGATGGTATAACAACGCTTATTTAAATAGTTCATTTTTTTGCAATTTTTTAAAATATCAATATTTTTTTGGAGTAAATTAATTCAAAATGTCTAGCTCTTTTTAAAATATTATTTTTGATAATGTTGTTAAATTATTTACAGTCTATAGAATTTTCATAATATTTTATTTTTGTGTTTTTAACTTGTACAAATGTTTCCATTTTATTTGTCAGGTCTTTTTTTAATAGGTACCCTGTGTGTAGAAGATCTAATATTGCATATTATGTTTACTACAGCTGAGGTTGTATAATGCACTTAAAAGTACTTCGCCTGCGTAGAGCTTGTTATTCATTACATGTAGGTACAGCTATTGTACGACTTTATTTACATTATATCCGATATTATTTTTAATTGTCACGAAATGAAAAAAAATAACAATTTGAATTGTTTGAAAAAACAAAAACGTGAGTACAACATATCATAAAACGACGTTTATTGAATTCTTATATTATACACTGCAGCTAATATTTTGAAGGACTCAAGAACGGTTCAACTCACCTAGACAATAGACACACCATGAGATTCCACGTGGTCTAGCATAATTTAAAGGTAAACCACTATAGTTCTAAAACTTTTAAAATTGTTCAAAGCTTTTTTTATATATTTTTTTACATATAATTTTATATCACTATGTATAAATCAATAGTTTTGAAAATTATATTTTTCAATATTTTCATCGTCATAATTTTTTAAATTTTACTTCTTTGAATAGCAGCAGTAAAATTTATTGGAATTCGTATTCTAATATTCTGCTTCGAAAAATTAAATTAAAAATGTATTTGGTAGTCATTAAAAAATTAAAACTAACGTAAACAATAACAATATAAAATAGAAAAAATATGTTTATTTTTTTTTTAAACATTGTTTTTGAATGACTTGGAATTTTGTAAACTGTGTGTATTATTTATACATGTATTATAAAATTATGTTTGCACAGGTGTGAAACGTTACCATATGCAATGAAAAGGCGTAGTGAGGGGTGAAGTAATTTTAATCATCACCAGCTGTAAACTCAGTTAATCGATATTATTAATCTTTTGTCACTTTATTTTGGTCATACTGTAGAGTGTTTTAGTTATAACATGCATAGAAGAAAATTTGATGACTTTGATAAAACGCATAGTTCGCATATTAGATTTGTTTTTCCATTGCAGTGCCAGGGTTTGGTATTCAAATTTGAAAGTGGCCGTACTGACGAAACGAAATTTTTTCAAAATATTATAAAAATAAACATGTTTTTGTGCTATTAAAATATAATAATGGTTAAACGAAAACAACAGAGCATCGGCCCATCGAGCTGCTTTTAAAATTAGACAGGGGCAACTGCCCACCCCCCCCCTTCAAAATTAGACACTCCTTGAACAGTGCACACCCATAGGCCATGGTCGTCGTGGAACTGATTCCAATTAACATTTCACATTATTAAGTTATTGATTACATAATATTATAATTATAATAATTCTAAAGATACAATAAGGTACCTATGTCACTGTTATATTATATTATTATATAATGTCCAATTTATTTAGAAGATTCGCTATTTTTCGTGTATAACTATACTATTATAATATAATATTGTATTACAAGAACTCGGAATTCTATATTGAAATTCGACTTTGTACTCGTTATCATTATTATTATTATTACAATATCAAGATTTATTGTGCTCGTCTTTGTAGCGTCCCCAGCTGCTGCGGTAGGCGGGCTCGAGGGCGCGCGAAATCGGATATATACCATGCTATATAATACGCTATGTCCCGCGGTCCCAAAACGCCGCCGACATCGACAGGCTTTAAATTGATATATGTGTGTTACGACGCGACAGCGTATAATTCTATTCTGTTGTTATTATTATTATTATTATTATTATTGGATATCGACCCGATGCGGAGAGAAGGACTAATAGTTAATAACGAACAGTTGGGTTTCAAAACAAAAAAAATCATCTGACAAATAATAAATGTGTAGACGAAAAAAACTTATTTTTTATTCGATATAATTGTATTATTGTCTTGACGTTTTGATCTACTTGCGGCCGAGAAACAAAAAAAAAACCATTATAAACCTGGCGGGTTTGGTAGTTAAATATTAATAATACAATTGATTAATCATGATGGTATCACCCGTTTTAATTACGTAGTTTTGAATAATATACGTCATATTATACATTTTGCACGCCATATCATGGTAATACACATACATTTTATCAGTTTATAGGGGTCCAACAGAGACGTACGACTTAACTATACCACACGCGTATAGCGGTGGTGTGGAAATGTTTGCTAAGTATTTTTTATTTCAGAGGATAAAAAAGTTGATGGCATCAAAATTTGACTCGAGTGAAATAATTAATATAAAATAATATTTATTTATTTTTTGTTAAATTTCTATCAAACGAATATTAACACAGAGAAAATTATTGAAGTTAATAATATGTAACAATAAAGTGTTCTTTCGAATAACGCTTGTCAAAATATATAGGTCTAATAAATAATAATAATATTATTATTCTTCATAAAGATTGTCTTAAATAATAAACTTTATCCACTAAAAAATATATCACACAGTTATAATTCTATAAAATGATCTAGTTAATGAAATATCGTTTCCACACAGGACAATCAGTAATCACTCGGAGACAATACTGCGTTTTTTTCGTATACTAATGATGGTTAGACCTACCCTCATCTAACATTTGAAGGTGATACAACTGAGAATTTGATAATATAATTATTATACACTTTGAAGAAAAAGATAGATTTTAATTAATTTACGTTTTGTCTCCCTGAAATTTTTGATTTAAAAATTATTTTCTATCTATTTTTTATTTATTTTTTATTAGAAATAGGTACAAGTTAATTTGTATTTAAACTAAAAATATGAATAAGCTGATACGAAAATCCTCCATTGGTTTCGATCATTAAACGTGCAACTATAGTGAAAGGAATGCAGTAGACAACATTTGTTGTTCTCGAGCTTTCTAATAAACAAATTAATAATAAAAAGTAATACATAATGTTACGTTCTATTGGTTCGTCGGCGCAATGTACAGGCAATTTGGGTACATTGAGGTGTAGGTGACCACGAATGGTCGAAACGGTATCCTTCGGTTTGAAAAATACACTGGTAATTATTTTGAACTTGGTTTATTTATTTTAGTTGATAACATATTGTGATAAATAAACAAATTTAAGTAGCATTGACTACAGATTTTTAATGGCAATTCATAAGCTTATTACATAAGAAAATAAATTATACATATAAAAAATGATTAAAACATATTTTAAGTTTGTTGAAAGAATCTCAAATGTGTTAATTATTTTTAAAAGTTAGAAAATATTCTATGATTTGAAAAAAGATGAAAATAGTATCATTATCGCGTACCTATACTATTATTTCTATTCATACTAAATTTATGGTTTGTTTTGGCATAAATATTACAATATGGTAGGTAGTCTTAAAAAATTGTTCATGCCTAAAAAGTAGGTCTAACATTTATTATCGTCACAATTATATAAATTAAATTTTATTCTGGACGCTAATATATTAATCAAATTTTTGACAACGTAAATCTATATGATTTAATTAAAACGAATATCTCACTTAATCGTATGATTAAGTATACTTATTTTGACGGACTTTTACCATTAAACCTCAGTTTTCATGGCAAAAGTAAAGTAAAAAATGTTTAATTATAAATGTGAGTCGAAATCGACAGTATTATAAGGGTATTAACAGACCGGTGTAAAATTAAATTAAGAGTTGAGAGGCCAATTAGGGAAATCATTATGTTGTACAATTTTATTCACGTTTCATAATATTTAATTTAATTACATCCGAGGTCTGACTGTCGTCAAAAGTGCCCATTATCAACTTTTCAATACGTATTCGATTAAAAATCTGAATTAATTAAAAAAAATGTTAAATACACTATACAATATTATGTACGACCACAGGTCTTTAATTCCGAGTATAAAAAATAACTTTATAGATAAATCCACGTTTGTATTGAATGTGGAAGAATATGTGAAGGAGTATCTGTGTGGTTTGAGAGAGAGAGAGAGAGAGAGAGATCATCAACAATAGTGGGAATAATTGATCATTGAGCAGATTATCAAATATATCGATATTGATAAATGAGTATCAAAAAAATATGTGGTGACTGGTAATTATTATTGATAGATTTCAAGAAATCTATCCCACTCCCCTCTAAATCTTTCCCACTAATATTAGTAGCATGTAATTTTGAGAAAAATGTTGTTAGCACAACCTTTTCTGAAAAAATACCTGTGTGTGCTACTGAAGATAATTACAGCACATTGTGGCCTTTGTGGGTCACGTATCGATGATTAACTTTAGTACTTATTGCATTCATTGAAGAGAGAAACTGGACTAACTATATGGCTAATGTAGAGATAGAACTGAAAACTAAAGCGGGGAAGGTAGGAATATAGATCAATGCAATTAAAACCAAAATGATAGAACTCATCAACAGCGAGGATGGCACTGGAGTAAGAGAAGGGTTAACACTTGAAAATGTTTCAAATATTTGGCCATAATTCTAAGAACTGAAAAATGACTAGCCATAAGAAATAAACATCTGATTGAATGAAGCTAAGAAAACGTTGAACGTCGAGTTAGTGTAATTCCTCAATTCTTAAATGTTTTCTATTGAAAAAAAATTATACCGGATGTTTCTATAATAAGACCGACCCTAACGTTATGGGTGTGAAGCCTGGACAACGACGAGCGTTTGGAAAAAGAAGTTCAGGACTTTTGTAAACAAAGTTTGAAGAAAAATCTGTGGACCAGCTCTCGATATACAGCTGCGGTTTGTCGGTAAATGTGATACAAGGGGCTTGCACGAGTTGACGGATATAATGGGACGGGTAACAATATTTTTAACAAAGGGCAACTGATTTGTTGGCTAGTCCATATTTCGTGGCGAAAAAAAAATGTGGACTAGCAGCATTTGAATGGTTACCTCAAATGGGAACGATCACGTTGCAGGCCGAGATGGACTGACGGTACACCTATAATTCGAAAGAAACTGACATACGTTTGATAGGTTTCGCGACATTGACGGTATTGGCCTAGGCTTTTAGAGAGTAGCTACGCCAAGAGAGGAAGACAATTTAACAGCAATAATAAGACGCACCGAACTTGCCATACTAAATTATGGCGTATTCACTCGTAGCGGGTGCGTATCAATTGTGCAGTCGAGTCGCTGTCGAAATCATTCGCGCACGAGCTTATAATCTTATTTTCGCGGCGTTGTCACATATACATATTTTATTAATACTCATTATAATCAAGGCGTGAACAGAAACCACCGGAGCATTGGAAAGCTTTTAGCCACTAATGACATCTATATACACGCGTCATCGTTTTAAATTATTAAATGTGAGTAAATTATAAATATTGCTTTGAGGGGTTCCCTTGTGATCAATAATACGTCGTCGCCGCTGTAAAAGTAATAATTTCAAAGTGCTCTTCGCATAAAACGTACACGTTGTATTGTTATTATTACGTTTATGCGGAAATTAAGCGTGCGATATACCTCTCCGAGCCGTCGTTACTGCGTCACAACAATATGTACACGCTATGCACCAATACACCTCATAATATTACTGCTATGTTTACAGTATATGTATAATAATATTTATAATGTAGGTATAATAATATTGTATTAAATAGAATCAACTATTTTAACGCACTCTGTCAATTTTTTGTGAGATTGAAAACTATGTATTTATGAACTTTTAAAGTTTAAACTAAAGTCGCCACTCCCTTATCTGAACTTGAAATGTCTATAAAATATAAGAAACTATTAACCCAATGTGTTCGACGTATGCACTATATACATATACGTACTACACAAATACTTCAAAATTTTTAAAAAAAATATTCCGTTTTAAATATTATTTTAGCTGGCTGCTGTCAAGTAAGTATAAATATCTAAAAACGACTAGAATAATAAAAAAAAAAAAAAATGAAATAAAAACATCAGAATCTTTCACAAAAAATATAGTTTTATGAGCTATATAACTTTTAATAAGACTTTCAGACTAAACAAAAACATTTTATTTTTCAATATCACTAAAATTGAGATAATACGAATGTAGCGTCTTAAATGTACCTCTTTGTATGTGTTCCGAAGATATGTTCATGTTATGTACACGATCCTCTGGGGACCTTATTTTTTATTATGGATTTATTTTGTTGGCATTTTGGTGTATATACACTTCAAAATGTAATAAACGCCATTCGTGAGGTTTTTATTGTTGTAGATAACTTAGACGTTTTTTTATAGATCATGCGGAGCTCTCAAAAAATCAATTCGTTCTCTCCGTCTATCATCAAGTTGTCCATTTATCTTTATTAATCTTTAATCTCGCTATAAAATATTATCGTTTCGAGAAGGGAACACAAAATACAATCAATGCAAAACTATAATACATATAATAATATTTGTATAATATGTATTATAATCCTTGTTCTTTACAAATTTACTGAGCTCATCGACAGAACTCACAATAGATATTGGTATACAAATTTATCAACAGTTAATTTTTTTTTTAATGTATAATATCTTCAAGCAATCTGAAAAATGTTACAAAATATGTTATGAGACATTTCGACGTTGTATTCTAGACAAATTTCGTAAGCCGATTTCACATATAAGAGGACACCTCTATAAAGATTTTTTACTCTCCAGTCTCCATTAGTTGTCTCTTTTTTTATGAGACGGTTTCATTGTAGCTAATTGGTATACGATTATCTATCCATTCTGCCCATATTCTATTAATCAATTGATGCAGTTTTTTTCAACAATATTTTATAAGTTCAGCTGATATATTATATCAGATATCGGGAGTCCTTGACAAATTAGTATGCTTAAAACGGACGTATAGTGGTGTAAAAATAATAACAAATATTTTTTATTATGACATATAATGATATTTTAAAATATAACTAATTCACAAACAATAATGAATAAAACATACGTAAATTAATCAACGGCACTTATAAACGGGACAAAAGTGTACATTTATCCTAGTAATAAAATACTGTGTGTTTGCATTGTTATATCTCGATTATGAGGAGTGTTGGCTGAATGATGATTGCTATATTTTCAGAGTGTTCATTGTAATGTGTATTATTTTTTCCGTAAAATTATACGACGTACAATTTTATGGATTTAGATGTTGTATAGGTAATCATCGTTAATCAGCAATCACCTTCGGTCAAAACCAATGAAAACAGTATCGGCAATGGTCTAGGTAATAATTAAAAAAATTAATAAATCTGTAGTTATTACAATTATGTCCACAGTAATAATAATATTTACGAAAAATGTATGTTATTCAAACAAAGTTTGAGAATAAATTAACCAAATTTATCTAAAAATCTAAAAACCACGAGAGTGTGATAATATTGGAGGCTTCCATCAGTAGGTACATCATGATAATAATAGACTAGGAAACAAATAATAATTTCGAGTTTGCACCGACTACAGTGTCGAGAATAGCGTATGGAGAGCGATTGATTGTGCCGGGTTGTTGCGCTTCCCGGTGTAATAGGCGATATTTATCCCCTCTGGAAGTTACCTGGGAGGGGGGGGGAGGGAAGTTAGTAAAAATTATTGAGGTTAATAGAATCCTATGACACCGGCCTCAAGATATCGGTTTATGTGTTGTTTCTGCAGATAATATAATATTGTATTATACAACCACTCTGAGTGGTGTACAGTCTTCTAAAATTCAATTACACCATATGACTGGGTGATGGAAAAAATTACGCCCCTCGTATCGCGAGAAAATAATATATTATTTACATTCACCCAAAGGTTGGTGGTTTATGAGTTCACGCGGTTTATTAAATCGTCGTCGTCGTCGTCATCGTTATCGACCGCGTTATCGCGTGGGCATGTGTGGTTGATCCATTATGCAACAGGTATTAATGCCTATACTCGCGCGTGTTGGCGTGTGTATATATATATATATATTTATATGAATATAATATGAGCGTGTAATGTGTGCTCGGTCGCCAGAAAAACGCGCGATAAATAATACTTTTTAGAGGAATAATAAAAAGAGAGACGCGTCATGTACACCCACACATCCTGCACAGTAGCTATACGTCTGCTGTGTACACACTACACACACACACATCTAATAGGGCGCATTATTTATACGCGTTTACACCCCACGAAGGTGGCGGCCGACCGACCGAGGAAATATTATGACGCACAAGACGTATGCGTAGGTAACTCATAGGGGTGTAATAAGCGCTCAAAGTGTAAAAGGAAAATTCCACCACCACCACCAGCACCACCTGCACCGTCTCTGTATAATATTATGAACTCGCCGCCGCCGTCATGTCTTGAACATAAGGTCGTCGGGGGTGTACGGTACATATATCATGTGTATATATATATATATATATATAACCGACTAGGTATATCACGCGTCAAATGTTAAAATGTAAATTAATATTGTTTGTTTGACGACCATCAGCTACACAACTCTTGCACGTTGTTATTGTGCAAGAGTGACCTGTTGCAGAGTAAAAGCGCAGTTTGAGATAATAATAACATGTTCATATAGAAACCGAGTCCTCCAGACGCGAGACGAGCAATAGAAATCAATAACTTCTCACTTTTGTAATTTTTTTTTTTGGTCCTCAGTAATAATAGCTTAAATGGCCCAAAAACCTGGTAGGTAACAAAGTAATACTATTATTATTTTTTATCGCCGAAACATCGCCGTAGGCGTAACGCGTAATGGGCACATTAAGAGAGGCTTTCGAAGATAACGAAAATCATCTCCATAATACACACTATAATAATAGATATTATTATTATACTTTATTAGATGCTATACGAGTAGAACGTTTTGATTTAAATGATTTTTATAAAAAAACGCAAAAATCCGAGCGTATTCAGTTCACCGCTTTTACATTGTTTTCTATAACCGGCTTGCTAAATACTGTAAATATCAAAAAGTTAGATGAATTGATTAGGAAAACTTTAAATAATACAATTAAAAATAATAATAATAATAATAACCGGCTTGTTAATAATCTGTAAAAGAAAATATATTCTACACACACAGGAATCGGTTGCGAGTTGAATTTGAATGGTAGTTCATGATACTCGAGGTTTTAAATACAATTTATTGCATTTGTAAAATAAAATGTATTGTACGTAATATTATTGTGAACGTACGCGTAGAGCTTGGACATGGTAGTTTACTAAACAATATAAAAACAATATGAAATTATTATCCGTGTGGCTTATAATAGATGTCAATAATATTTGTGTAAGCATATGCATTTATGGCACCGTAAGAAGAATATCGCTGATAATTAATAAATAAATTCAAGGGCATTGTTCATTCATGTCATTCTATGCCTGTGTCACGAGAAACAACAAGCACCGACTAAGACGTTTCTGGGTCCACAGTATATATTGCGTATTATCCTTAGATACAGATGCACGCACAATAGAATGTAAATAATATATGACATTAATTATAATATTACATTATTTATAAGGTATAAATCCGAATCACTTAACAATAAACTTAAGCAACTTTGCCCGAGCAGGAGGATTAGGCGGGGCACGGTTCTGTTTTAATTATGTCTCAACTATTATGACCACGATAAAATAATATATTAATTGTTCGTGTAACTTTAAATAATCATTGGCAGGTGTAATATTTTACTTTTGAATAGCACCCTTGGTTCGTATTGCTCCTCTAATTGTTTTTGTACAAATAACGCATTACACGTCATTATATACCACTGAAAACTGTAATAATTATTCGGGCATTAAACAGTGCACAAAATAATAATAATTTAATATGTTGCTTGTTTAAAGACGTATAATAATAATATCATTGTCGACTCGTTGTCTAAAACAGAAGAGTTCAACGAAAATATCATAGACGGACATGTGCCACAAGACTGTTAAAAAATTCAAATATAATTATAATGGTATTCGAGTACTAAAATATTACGGAATTGACGATATCCGGTTCACTTCGGTTTGGGTGTGTTCCACTTCAGGGAAACGTCATTTTTTTTATGCTAAACTACGTCGCTAGGTCTACATATACCTAATATTAAATTCCGTTTGTATTTATTCAAAAATAAACCTTTTTTGCTATACACTGAGAGTTTTCTGAACTAAGTTAATCTCGTCGGAGTAATGCACGAATAGCATTATAGTTTAAGTCCATAGAAAGTTATGGACGTAAAATATATTCATAAATTCACTTCGCAGAAGTTGATATACCTACAGATATTGTGTGTCTCTCGAAACTCTTTTTTTATTTCCTAAACGCCTTTATATTTTTAATCGATTTTTCCGACAGCATCTCATACTTTCAATTAAGATAGGCAATATAATAGTATAATAAATATTATATTGTATAGTGTTATACACACAGGTATTACATTTATTTTAAAATAGTATAATATGGAATGTAAAAGTTATGTAAACCAGTCAATTGTAAAGATAAAAAATAAAGTCGGTTATTTTTTTGTTTTTTAAAAACAATACAACAATATTTTCTTCAATGCACGTTCAACAATTGTATTTCAAACTCTCCAATAGGTATATTATATTGATAGACGACATTTATTAGGTTTGATAATATTTTTTTTATCGATAGTTTTAGTGTACCATATAATATAAAAGTACAGTCCAGAGTCTAGACTGGATAATCTAATAGATGTCGATGAAAGGTTCGAGCCGGTTACAGCGGTATTATAGATATCTGTTTAACTGCTCATTTATTGATGTGGCATATCGAATGGACATCAATGTGCCTACATCCAAACACAATAATAATAATTAATAATATGAAACAAAGTGACTGCAGCGTAGTCACAAAACTTACGTACAATGTATCACTGCGACATGCGTCATTTCTGTAATATGTACCAAATGCATTAAATATTATGTGGCGGAGTGAGCTTTTTTTCCTCATGAACAACTAAGTACCTTAAATTGGTATCCACTATCCACCTCTAATTTGTTCACACTTTAAACTTAACTTTTCACACATTTCAAATACAGGTCGTATGTGACTATATGGGTATAAAATACTATAAATGATAAACTAGTCTAGCCGTCTAGGTCCCGGAGACTGGAGTCATTGGAATACCCACTAACCCATCCCCATTTTACACGAGGCGGCGGCCTCATAAAATAGCTATTCGTACCGTAAATGTACCATACAATGTACATCGCACACGATTAAGAGCTCCAAGATTCCTCATATCTAATATGTCCACTTTTTTAAAAATTGTCCAGTCAAGAAAACTAGATGCTCCTTACGACCAAATATCGGGAAATACGATCAAATATCAAGAGTCCACAAATTGTGCACCACACATTTTTACTTTAATATTATTTGACATTTTTCTAGATGTTCATATTTTTGAATGCACAAAACTATAAGTCCAAAAAAAATCTGAGAGACAATTATTTGAAGTAAATATATAACAATGGTGCTTATTTTAAGCAGACAAATGTAAATTGCCCGAACATACAATACCTGGCTAAACTGATAAATGCAATTTAATATTTTTTTTTTTACTTAATAGATATATCCATAAAATATTTGTTTGTCCGCACTAAGATATAATAACAATTGCAGCATTTACAATAAATCCATTCTAGTGTAACTCAAAAATTATTTAAAAAAAAAATAAAGAGTTAGGCTACTAAATTAATGTCTTACACTAAGTTATACCCCATATCAAGTTTACACATAAGTTAAGAAATTAAATTTAAAAAAAACTATAGGTATTTGAAAAATATAAAACTTTAAATGGCTTTCTTGCACATTTTAGTATTTGCGACATATGTTATTTGGCCTTTAAGCCACCGATATATAAAAAGTGCTATTTATTACAAACGTTCGCTGCTGCAGCTGCACATTGCGAATGTATAATGATATTGAGAATCAACAATTTCAGGATATTTTACACGTTTACCGTACAATAATTTATCGACTCTTCTCCACTATACACTACCACAGCATATACCGTACTTACTCCAATAGTACATGTGTATCATGCACCTATAGAATACGCGGTGAGCGTTCCATTGTTCTAGTAATTAACACATGAATTTAGATTATAATAATTCAATAATCGAATTTTATGTTATGTCATGTATCATGCGCGTCGTACCCCACATAATATTATATTAGCTGACCACGATGTAGTCATAATGGGCCGAACACGAATGAAACCACTGAACCTACTCTACAATCCGATTCGAGTACTCACCGATATCATATTATTCATTACAGTGGTATTTCATTCGAAAAACGTCATCAAATCAAAACAAGCTCGTCGATGTTTTAGAGTAGGTAACATAAAATACGATTTGTATTTTATCACTACTTTATAGGTATACGTAGTGGCGTACATTCAATCGCATTATGGGGGAGGGGAGGTGGTTAAATAATATTATATGCATATGTTTGTCGGATTGCATAACCGGGAGAGCCTTAATTATTATTTATCAATAATTTTATTATTAAGGATTTCTATAGTAATTATTTTCTTTGCGTATTTTATTATTCTAGAGCAGCGGTTCCCAAACTTTTACGACCACGGCACCCTTAAAAAATTGTTTGTGTTTCGCGGAACCCTAATGCCTAATCCAACTCAACTATAATTTTTGTAAATTAAAAAAGGAAAATCAATTCCTTAAACTCTCAAGTCCAAATAATATTTTAATGATATTGTTAATGACTTTTCATTATTAAACTTAATTTAAAAAAAAATTTTCAATCAAACATTTTTTAAACAACAAACATTAAATAAACATAATTTTCTCAATAATCTCATACATCTAACGGAACCCTTGACATTGTCCCACGGAACCCTAAGGTTCCGCGGAACACACTTTGGGAAACGCTGTTCTAGAGAACTATATTATTATTATACGCATTCTGCGCACTGCGCATTAATAACGAATTGTTTTATACGTTATTTGGTCACTCATCTCGAAACTAGTAATGCGAGTCGGAGCAGTCGACTAAAAATTCGTATGAACTATTCCGGCGCAAACAACCACAAGAAAAATTCCAAACGTCGTTTCTTATTTGATAATCCAATAAGAACCTCGTCTGCGGAGTATATTTAAAAATATTAAGTAGGTATAATCTATATGATACTGTAATAAGTACCGAAGTAATAAGGTATAACCATACAACTTAGTTATGTCTCGTTAACCATTTAAATTAAGAAAAAAAAGTATTTGCATACCAATACAATACTCATCACTCAGATACTGAAACCCTTTTACAGTTTTATGCATAAGTAATTGCTAAAATTAATAATTAAAGATTGCTTAAATATTAACTATGACGAGCAAACACAAATAAATTTCCGAACCTCTGGATGTAATGCAACTTGCCAATATCCTGCGCTAAAATCTACACTGAATCTACCTCTGCAAGTTTTTCGTTGAGGACGTTCTGGGTACTAGGATACCTATTTCTGGGACAGCAAAAATATGATAATTTAATAATATTCATAGCACGTATTAATTTATTAATATAACTGTTAAAACTAAATAAATATAAATACATTAAATCAATATACATATTATTTTTTACATTATTATATTGTTATTATTAATATTAGGTATATTCCCTACTGTTCCACTAATAATTCCTATTATACTTCAAATATTGTTTTTCCAATATTATACAAAAATGAAATATGTTAATGTGTATTAACATTGCATTTATAATAAGTATTTATCTGTAAGTGCAGACAGTGTCCTACTTTTAGACAAACAATTATGGTCACACTAGGTATATACTATTGTACATAGAGCATAGGCGAAGTGGTTAGTAGAGAGTTATATTTTTTTGCGGAAAAGACAACTACACAAGTATACACATTACACATGCCATTATAATTAGGTGCTATATTTCGAGACACAACCTGAAAAAATACAATGTTGTAGCCATGTATTGTTTTGCTTTTCTGCTGTTAACAAACTATTTTAAATCCAACGGCTTTGAAGTTTCAGTAGATGTATTTTAAATAAAAAATATTAATTTGACTGTCGGCTCGTTGTCAGCGATAGAGTCGTCGATATCTCGACCTCGACCGACTGTGCATGATAATAATACGATATAAGCATAATATGTTAAATATTTATGTAAAAATGTGATATTATATTATAAAAACCTTTAAATAAGTGATGATATTAAAACGCCATTTAAATAAAAAAGTTTTAGTCATACTAGTTATAACTTGCCATCAGTAAATGATTTCCTAGGCCACTGAAGTCTGTTACGTAGTAAAACTGCAGCAGACGACAATCAAAAGGGACTCGAGTGTCGAGACTATTATTGCGTTATAATATTATTATCGAACCGGCCAAGTCTATGCGTGTGCACGCGTCGATATGATGGCGTTAATGGCGTTTTAGTTGTTTCGAATAACAAACTTCGACAACGATTGCAGTTTAATCTGTTGCAGAATAATAATAATAATAATCATCGTTATTAACAACTGTAATTATTATTACTGTCCTCCGTGCATATTATTGTGTACCGTAATATAGTTTTGCGAGCTTGTTAAAACTTCTCTGCGCCCAGTTCCGGAAACATATTATTACATTATTTGCAGCAACATATGTCGCGTGATTTGCAATCATACTGTTTCATTTTCACTAAAGGGTTATACTTTTCGTATGTGTGGGTAGAGTTACGAGTATACAAAAGCTTCATTATTAAATGTACACGTTTTACAACTTTTTCGTAAAAGTCCGTTGCGAGGGACAGAAAAATGTATATTCGTCGTCAGGTCTATAATATTATAATATAATAAATAAAATATAATGTGTAAAGCTAATAACCTGTCGCTGAAGCTGATAAATTGAAAAATAAAATTAATGTGGTTTATTTATCGATTTTATACGCTCGACCATTTATAGCCTCTTCTCTGTTTCATCCACGATTCGAATTTAATTTAAAATTTTAACTCGAAAATGTATAGGACGCTTTCAAAGATATTCATTATTGGGTGATACCTAATATAATGATAAAAAATAAACCAGCAATCCGGTCAGAAGACTCGGTCTGCAAGAGGCGTTTAATATTTTGTAAACACCGTATAATATTTATGATCGATAATAAAATAATGTACACAAGATTAGCAACTTAGTACAATTGAAATAATTTAAAAATAAGTCATGATAATTATTTTGATGTTTTTTCAATTTTTTATACATATTGTATATTTGTATCGAAGTTTGAAAGATTTGAATTATTTTTCCAATCAGAAATCCGATAACAGTGGTATCTACTTATTACAAAAAAAAGTTTCAAAACAATAAAATTGAAGAATAATTATAATATGCTTTGGCATAATACTGTAATAAATTACAATATTTAATTTTTGAACTTATACCGAAATTATTTTATTGATAAAACATTCTGTGTATATTTCCAACAAATTTTAACAATGATCTGAAATATGTAAAAAAAAACCAACCATCACACCGCAATGAAGTTGCCGCAGCGATGATTTTATACGGTGGGGGTATTCAGTCATATTTTATTCTTATTTTATGCGGTCTCGGCGATAATCTTAAAATTATAATAACAGGAAATAGGAATCTTCTTGAACGATTTAGTAAGATATAATATTTTGATTTAAAACTCTACACACAAGGAATAATTAAACGCGTAACACCGTTAGAACGTTTTCGCAGCAACTGAAAAAATATAATCCACGGCAAATCGTACCTCATGATGAAAAATTAAGTCGGTTTTAATTAAAAAGTAAAAACCAACACGATTTAAATTCCAGCTAATATTTTGTGTTTAATATGAAAACTGGTATATAATATAATACTATATTACAATATTATAGCACGGGTATACGGAAAACAAATATTAAAAAAAATAAGTTTGAAAGTCCCCTCAAGGGAGAAATATAATCGAATTTAATATAAAAAATTGACGACTTACTAAAAACGTATTTGAGTGAACCCGCGCCGACTAAAGTTTCAAATTTCAATGACCGATTAATAATCGTCTCCGATTTCCGTGTAAGCTCTAACACACTCGCCCATAATAAATCGTTAAGTAATATACATTACCGATAATATTTATATAATGTATAAATATATTACATATATACCTTTAATAATATAATATAGAATTATAAACATAAACGCAGACGTATCATATTATATTGATTTCGCGGAGTACCCGCTAAGAGAAGTATAATATTTTGTCGATATAATACCAAATAAAAAATAAAGTTACCTTCATGCTTCACAGCTGTACTCAGAACTGAGTCACCGTTTTTTTAGCAACACAGATAAACAGGAAAATACTGCTGCAGGAACCCACTCTGTAACTATAATATGACGTGTTATTGTAACGATTATTAATAGAATATTATATTATGTATTATGCTTCAACGAACTATAGTATATACTATATTAATATCGTTCGATGGCGATTTTAAAAGTTTAACATTTTAATAAACAATATTCATTATTGCGAACGGTTTCATTAAATTATGATCGATTTTGTCGGATTGATTTTCCTGTGCAGTGATATTATGTATATTATGTATTTTAATTAATTGGAAAGTCAGAAGCTCTAATTTGAAATATAATGCAGGTATTGTAGCTCAATTTTTTAATGTAATATATGACTAATAATCAAAACACTTACATTTTTTTTTTTTGGTCAAAAAAAATACTTTTTTAAAAACAACGGAAAATAACCATTTTATCGAGTTAAGTCTTGTTGATAATATGAAAAAAAATGTCAAATTAATGATTGCAGTTTATATTTTAGAAAATATAACATATTGTAGAATTGAACGGGTTTTCACACTTTTTAATAGACAGTTGCCTATTTAGACCCAACAGGTAATAATAGGACGACACTAGCTATATATAGCTATACTGTTAGTAATATCTTTTATTTATTCATACAATAATAGTTGTATGATTATAAAAATTATTGTTTAAAATATCCCCACACATGAACTTTACTACTGTGTATACAAGTTAATTTTGTTGGCCCTGCTGCCCTAGATCTTTGCAAAGAAATTCATGTGTCGTTGGTAATATTTCATAAAACATGTTCAATAACAGTTCTCGAAATTTTTATATGAGGATTCACAATTTTTTAAGGCAGCCATACGAAAAAAAAATGTCTAGGAGTCAAGACAAGTATCGAGATCACGCTCGCCAATTCATTTTTCTGAGAAATGATTGCTCAAGCTGTAATCCCTACTCTCTAGCCAGTCGAGCTTAAAATGCAGAGGTTTTAATTACATGAATTATACTATGGTATATAATTATAATTCAACATTATTAAGTAAATGATTTTGAATCGCAGTCCAAATCTGAAATTATATTACACTTAACTATATTGGGTGCGCATTTAAAAAACCCATTTTGTTACATCCGCAGGGCACAAGAAACCAACTTGTTTTTTCTACAATTTTATCAATTATAAACACAAGTAATTAAAAATAGCTATTTTCTAATTTTTAAAAATAAAATAAAATGCTTGTTTTGAAATTTTTTTTGTAGACCACTCTACCATGGTAAAAGAGGCAAAATAGTCATAATATATTATTACACTGAGAAAACTGCACTACAATTATTATATTTGCATATTATTTCAAATCACAACCACACTGAATTTCCAATTAATTTCCAGTTTATACTTGGCTACTTATATAGACTCAAATCATTAGAATCATAAGTACAGACCGACAGTCAATAAATGGTTTAATGATGTGTCAAATGAACAATACACATTGCATAATAGATTGTGTACGATAATAGTGTTAAGGTTTATAATATTATAAAAACAATATGTATTTTAGGCATAAAAATAATATGAAGTATTTACTACTGAAAGCGCAAAACAACGGGGTAATAGAATCTATCTATAATTATAAATTACACACGATGAGATAGTTCAGTTAAATATTATATATATTTTTTTTTTTATTATGAATTGTTAGGTTATGAACTGTGGTAGGGTTAAGGTTGGTATGGTAGGTTGTTTTTTTTACGATTGTTACGGTTGTTACAGTAGGTAGCAGTAAGTGTGATTTTTATTGAACACATTATATGAAATTATTTATAATAAAGGAATTATATAGGAAAAATATCCAATAACTTATAGGATGTATAATTATACAATAAATAATAATAAATAATAAATATTATTTCATTACTTCCGTGAGCGTGATTGAAGGGTAGTAAGCGTTTTGTCATAAAAATAAAAACTAATCTCGAAATAATATAATATGTACCTTGAAAACCTAATCAACGTACGTTTTATCAATTACAGTTTTTCACACGAAAAACGAATATCAATAAGACCAAAACTGCGTTATATTCAACCAGTTTAAAATCATGCATAATATTACGTTTGATCGTATAGCAATAATTTAAATCGTATTTTAATAGCGACTAGTTGAAACTCAGAATTCGTGATTGAATTTCAGGATTGAAGTACAATTTTATATTATACGTATATAACTATAAAAAATAAGTCACTGACATTGTACAATTATTCGTTTTGAGTAAAGCTTGTAAAAAATGAGCAATTCTATTTTAAAACGTATGATTTTCTCAGTGCATATAGGTAGTTTGCGTATACTTGTTAGGCACGCGTTATGCGCTAATACTAGTTTTAAGTTTCATATATTTATTTCCAATGTACGATAACCAATTTACGCTGCGAGCTCAAGGTCTGTAAATGTTCTGTGACCGACACATATCGACGTTTCTTTTTTTTATATTCTGAGTGGAGCGGAACTATTGGTTTTATAATGATGTGTGTGCTTTTATTTTCCATGTAAAGGTAAGCGCGTTAAAAAAATAAAAAAATAATATATTTTCTACCGTTAAAAATGTTAACGAATTGAATGGGGGGTATCTCGAGAGATTGTAAATTGAACTAAATTTGTTATAGGTACTTAGAAAAAAATATTACTCACAAAAAAAAACTTGAGAATAATGTACCTGAAGGAGTGTTATAGGTACCTACTATATTATACTGAATGCTGCGGCCGCTGGGACAAAAAACATCTTGACCTATTTTAAGTAAAGTGATTTCTGTCTTAAGATTTTTATTTTTCAAAATATAATCTACCTATATAATGAACCATGTATTATTTAAAATAAAACAAATTAGGCGATTCTACCTCGCCATCGAACATTCACGCTGCAGACGACCGAGCCGAATGAATCGATATGGTACCTATATAGCAGTGTGCCGCGCCGACATATCGCCCCGACGAGATAGCAGATTTTATTTTTTTCATCCCATTATGTACGCAAAAATCGCACACGCGTACGTGATGGGCATATGATATTATTATTGTAATGTATCGGAGAAATAAATTTGTCACAGTCAGTCGCCACGTGGTCCACACTGTCGCCAGAGAAATAGTTCAATTTAATGGAACGTGGGAGCGATTTATTTTTTTCGTTCGTTAAATTCGTTTGCAGCTTATTACGGCCGATAGACGATAGCATCGTAAACGTCATGCACGCCGGCAAACACTGCGATGGCTATTCACTCGGAACAATATCGATGTACATGGAGATTTATGTGTAAAGCAAGACGGTATCGCGTATATTTGTGAGAAAAAAAAATGTTGATAATATTATTATACATTTATACAAACGTTGAACCAATTTATTTCTATGCACGGCGGCGTACAGTTATTATAACTTAGTTTTTTTTTTTTTTGTTAATATATCTCTGTATAAATTGTTATAATCATATACGACCGAGCGGTTTTAAGTTGACGAGGAATATTGTTTCCTGCTGTCACTGCTCAAGGCTCGTGACTACCTCTTAACTAAATTAAACAACTAAAAAATATTACGAGTTGACATATATTTTGATATTCGTAACAAATTCATACGAGCACTGTACATTTTCAGAAAAATATATTATAATACACCAGGGCTTCAAAACGTTATGATTCATGACGTCATATTATAACGGAAATAATAAAAAAAAATTAACGAAAAATGAAAATAATTGATTACAATTTAATATAATATAACATTAAACACAATTAAAGATGAACAATAAACAGTATACGTACAATGTACATATAATAACATAAAAAGAAAAAAAATGAAATAACATAATTCGAAAA
This sequence comes from Myzus persicae, assembly GCF_001856785.1. Classification (NCBI taxonomy): domain Eukaryota; kingdom Metazoa; phylum Arthropoda; class Insecta; order Hemiptera; family Aphididae; genus Myzus; species Myzus persicae. Next base: position 246,868 of record NW_019103792.1, read on the forward strand.
AACGTATGTGCTTTTTTTTACATTGAAAACATTTGCTAAAAAGTAAAAACTAATATATATCCAATCTGGCCAACAAATTCTACTATGTATTTTCATAATTATTGTGTGGATAATTATACTAAAAAAAAAAATAAAATGTATTGAAAAAAAAAATGAAATCCCTATCTATTTTTAAAGTATTACGATTAACAAATTAAAACTAAAAATTAAAAATTGAAAAATGTAAAACGTTAAACGGAAAAAAATCAAACAACGTTTCAAAGTACAATAACGACATTAAAATTGGATAACGTTAATATACATAGAAACTTAAAAACGATATATTTGTTCTTAAATTCAAGCACTGATATATCAGTAAGTTACATATACGTCTTAAGGTTAAGTAACTAACTTTATGGGTATACAGAAATCATACTTTTTCATTACAACAAATTCAAAGGTGAACGCAATTGAAAAAAAAAGTTAGTCTTACAACACTGGTACCTATAATAAGAAAATATTTTAAAAATGTGTCATATTATATTGCAAAATTAAAGTATTATACATATTTCAATATGCATATTATAAAACGAGTAAACATAAAAAAATTGCAATCAAAATATGACGTATTTTCCAATTGAGATCACTTGATTTTTATTTTTGAAAATGTTTTATGAGTGTGATTGGCTCAAAAATTATTTGATTCAAGCATTGACCGAATATCGGGTCACGGTTGTACTATAATATTATATTAAACGTTGCAACTAAAATGTTGCTTCTTTAAATCGAAAATGGTTTGATATAATGAGTATTTGAAAATAATTATTTTTGGAGAAAGAAAGGTAAACGTAGAAATATACTTGGGTGGCGAAAAATAAAATATATTATGTATAGAGAGAGATATTTTATATACACTATATAATATTGGTAATTGAAAAAGTGCAATAAACCAATTTTAGTACCTCTGCGGGGAACTTTTTAAATGTTCATTTCCTCTAATTTACGATTTCGTCCTTAATTAAAGAAACAACTTAAAAACGGCGACAGTAATTCAAGAAAAATGTGTCACCTTTAAAAGAAACGCTTCAGACGCATATTATTATCTAAAGAAAATAATATATAATATTGGAAATATACATAATTTATGCAGGTCAGCCAAAAGAACAAAAATACACTTAATAATATCACAGAAATCATAGAACTATAAAAGAGAATATTAGGCATAGGTGCTAAAATAATTGTTTTCAATTTTTATTAAAAAAACGTCCTATGCGCGATGGTGAATGTTTTTCATAAGAATTATTGTAACCCGTCACAAAAAAAAAAAAAAATGACAAACAGGAGCATGCAATGTTCTTATAAAAAAACGTTTTCACACAGATTTTAAAAACGCCAACAAGCATGACGTATATGTGTGCACGTAATATTAAACTGTGTTTATTATTAATGTTCATTGTTTTACGTACCGGATCTGGGAACTATAGAAATACATTGTTGAGTGTTTGGCTCCGTGGTATTTAAAGTACATGGTAAATTTACGTATTCAGCATAATATTATATAATGACTACCCATATATGACGTAGTCAATCAATTTTTTAAACAATTTTTAATACAATAGTGTAGGTAATTGGCGTACTATACAATTTTAAGACGTACATTTTATTGATTACGTTTTATCGCCAATGTTCGATACTATTATTTAACCTGAACCACAGATCACTTTTAAGTTTCAATGTCTCTATCGCACTTGGTCGACGAAACACTTTTTCGCCTGTCTTACCTTTTTACATAAAAAACCCCAAAACGTTCGCTCTAAAAAAATTAGTCAATTTTTTTAATCAAGATTAAGGTCAAATAGAATATATATTTTTTTAAATATTCGACAAAAACCGAAAAAAACGAGTTTTCCTCAAAATAGTCGTCTAATGACTGCTGGGTGATTGATGGTAATTCGGCGCCGAAGTCTAATAATGTTGCTCGATTGTAAAAACGATCCTTACAGGCAGTTGGATAAGTCTTTAAGGTAATTTACCTATTGTTAAATTTTAATGATTGACTTACCGATTATGTTATCTCAGTAATTTTAGATTCTATTATTTAACGTGAACCACAGAGCATTTTTAAGTTTTAATATATCACACTCAGTCGGCGAAACCAGATTGCGCCCGTATTAGCCTTTTACATGCGAAAAACGGAACAAGATAACTCACCAAGAAATATAGGTTTTTTTTCACCCTTCTAAGTTCTAACCATTTTCCAACATTTAACACTATTTAAATGTACATTCGACTTGGTTAACTCGAAGTCAAAGTTAAAGGTTCATTTAAGTTATAAATGTTCGAGTTAACCAAATTCGACTGTATTAATAAATTACATTATAGACATATTTTGTCATACGTTATATTTTCAATCTTAACAATTTTCCCTCCCAATTGTACAAGCTAATAGACCACCAACAAAATAAATTGTAATGCTATATGGCTAATGGCTTATCAATACAGTCAAATTTGGTTCACTTGAATGGTGCACAATCGTGTAAGACGGGCGTAATTGTGTTACACCCCGCTCTATACTCACACGTATTGTACTAGGTATAGATTTTAAATTAAGATTTTGACCGATTTTCCGGTGAACGGTCGTGAGACAGCCGCAAGAGGTTCGGCCCGTTGAACGACAAAAAAAAATAAAATCAATTGTTTATGTGCTAACAAATTGTCAAATAAATAATAGGTACCTACTCAGCTGCTTCTAATACCATTTATTATATGATTTACAATATTGTATTTTGGTGAACCCTAGTCATTCGGCAAACAGCACTACTCGAACACAACTGCTGACTGTATAAGTACCTAATAATAATTAGGTCATGCGCACAAATCACGTCGATAAGCTGCGACAAAAAATAATTAGCTTTTCGTAGTCCAGATTAAATAGTGAAATAATGCGCATTTGCATTTTGCACATATTATTATATTATTTCATGTACCGAAACACTATATAGATTGGTAAAAAAAAGTTGCATCTTGAAGAGCACGGCATAATATTATTAACGTTTTAGACGACATTTTTTTTTGAACTAGACTACCGTGGTTACGGTTAGTAGGTTCAAAAGTCTGCAGGGCGAGTGGTAGTTACATGAACATAATAAATTAAAGCCTCTGAAAATGCGTGGATCACTTGACCCGTTATATTGTGAATTGTGGAAAATCTTAATAATACTACTAACAATAGTAAAAGCATTAGACAAACAAATGTTAATCATTATAATTAAAATATAAAATAACACAAATCAGTGATAACGATATGATATTTGATCATCTGGGTTTCAGGCTAAACGCACACCGAAAGTGTGTCGTTATTATTTTTTGTCAAAAAATCGCAATAAAGCTGGTAACCAACATACCTATGTATCATATATGTAGGTACTTACATACAACATTTATATATGAATATAATTCATATACATATATAGTATAAGTATATATATGAGTTTGATTTATGGCGGCTACGCGCAGAAAAATATAACAACTGGGTGGGGGAACGTGAACGTATACGAAAACCCCGACAGACCTTTATTTGTAATACGAGCCACGGAAGTCGTAAACATTTTTTTTTTAGAAATATTGTGTTTGACATTTTATGCTATGTAAGTACACAACCACCGAAAACTCAAAAAAGCGCAAAGAAAAATTCGAATTTTCGGAGTTTTCTCCTGCGAATTATAAAACAAATCGTATTTAAACTCGTTGATTTAGCCATGGTTTTGGAAAAAAATTATCATAACAATTTATAATAAATTTGTATATTATTACCTATATTTCAGATTCACAAGCCAAGTTTGGACTGTGTCGTCGCGGACTGTTATTATTTCGTTGAAAAATAACAATATTATAATAACTAACATGTAATATGGCCAGTTAATTATATGTTTTAAAATTTACAAAAAGTTAGAGTTACTGTTGAGGAGGAGGGGGGGATAGATAAGGTTATGTGAGGTTTTACGTTGAAAATCTATACTTTTCCACATAGGCCTACCTGCCAATGGTTATTATTGTTTGACGTACCTACAGAGATGGGTGAAATCGGTCAATTGGTTTTATATCCTGTTCCGGTTACCTACGGAGGTTTAAAAATAAACTTTTGTTTTTCAAACAAAAATTCCCCTTTTCTGCTGTAAATTATAAAGTAGATCATTTTCCTGAAAATATTGACGTTTATAAAATCTAAATTCAAACGGTTAGGTAAAAGGTCTCCACGATAACGGGTTTGAAAAATATGGAGCCTTATGGCCTATGGAGGCTATGGTAGTTTGAAAATATTATTAGTAATTTATACAAATCTATGGACAATTATAATTTATAAAAATGATCTTACAACCTAATATAATAAATAATAGATCCAATATGTCACCTGTTTTTTTATTTTTGTAAAGTTACTTTTAAGGGCTATATCATTCTTACTATAAACATTTTAACAACTAAAAAATTACTTGTTCAAATTTCCAGTTATACAACATTTCCAAAAAAATATCCACTAAAAAATTGACCGAAAAAAGGAGGTTTCTCATTTGGAAAAAAAACAGAAGCTTGTATCTTCTCCAGACACTATCCTGTACAAAAAAATCTCAAGACTGTGAAAATATAGCCTTTAAGAATATTCGAAAACACCAAAAATAGGAATTTGTATAAATTCATTGTTAAAGGAAAAAATAAGGATGACAATGCTCGGCGAATCAACCTGTATATGATATAAATCTACGTTATACGTCATTATGTGCGGCGAAGCTGTATACGACAGCTAAACGGAGACCGACAGTCACGGTACACGGTAACAAGTAGTAACGATAATAAAGAGATGAAATAATAATAAATGATAATACGGAAATAACTTTACGGACGGGGGTTGCAGATAAGAAGGGTGACTTCGCCGCAGTGCCGTGACAACCTGTTGTCTTATTACTGTTGTATATACTACCCTGCAGCGGTTCTCACGCGGCGTTTCACTATTGTTTTATTCTACGGTCACAACAGGACAGCACCGTATTCAATCATAACACTAGTTTTTGTATTTTGTTTTTGGTGTTGTATTATATTATAATCAATGTGAAGATTGAAATATTTTCCATCCAATAAACATCCTTTTTCAAATTTGGTTAGTAATGTCTAAAAGTCAGTTCATATATGGATACTGGGTAATTATTATCCATTTGTTATTTTGCATACTTTAACTTTTATGTACATAATTGCTTAGTTATTATTGAATTTTCTAACAAGAAAAATGAAATGTTATGCGGAATATTCAAATGAATGTAATGTAAAGCCGTGAAGGTCAGATATTACGCTGATAATTTGATCTTCATAAAATCAGTATTATTTTGTTTTTGACGAAAACAATTTAAAATCTATTGAAAATGTTTTGGATTTATTTGAGAGGGTGACTTGTTAGAATAATTTAACATATCTACATAAAACATGGCTTTTTCACTGATTAAATTTTTAAATTACAAGATGCTTAACTTTCATCACTTAGTGATAGTTTATAAATTATAAGTATTTAATAATTTCTTTTCATATCAATTTACCAGGCATTGCTTGGATTTTTTTCTTAATCGAATTGATTTTAAACTGTCCCGGATAGAGGTGTATTATACTTTATCCCTTTGACTTTTTTGCACATGTAAACAAATGATCAGCAGCTTGTTTCACGCTTAGAAATCGAGTTTTTTCAAATCATTAGGTTCGAGTTCCAATTTGGCGGACAAAAATACACATAAATCTCTAATTTATTTAGATAAAACCGTAGTTTTATTAGAAATTCTTAAATATATATGTGTTGTTAAGATTGTTTCATATTTACACAGTCCTTCCATAAAGGCATAAAACCACAAGCCTCTAGACGTGCTTCTGATTTAATATTTGTGTTACTACAACTGCATGTCTACATTTCTATATTATGTGTTCTGTACTCGTAGTGTGTGTACTGTGTAGTAATAATAATAGGCATTAGTTGGTGGGTAGTTAGTTGGACTCCAGTAGCGTAGTACTATTAAGGTACTATCAACCCCATACACAAATAATGCGTTCATTAAGACTTATTTTAAGTTCTTAAAATATATATTATACGTGAAACACTGCCATGTCAACTGCATTATTATACGTACAATGTCTTATATTATTAAAGTAAACGCATGAGAATTTAATTAGTTATTTATAAACTAATAAAATTAAATATTTTTAAATTGTGTATAGTTTGATATTATTATTGTATTATTAATAACATTTAAAACATAAAATACTGTGTGGAAACTGGGGTCCCCATAATTTAGTACGGTCAAGAGCCCACCGGCAAAACCCCGATTTCCCGACATGCCTACACGCCCCTGATTTACCTATATCTTTAACGCATATTTGACTATATTTATATACAATTAAATGCATAGGTCACTGTTTCATATTGCATATCAATCTTGGCCCAATATAATAATAATATGAGGATAAGGCGCGGTGGATTTTAAAGTCTTAAGGAGGATTTATTGTATGGTGTACTGATAAAATTGATAGTTTTACTATTTTTCTCTATTGCGTGAGTAATCATTCAATTTATCGACACGTTTTCACTCGTCTAAAAAAGTTACCTATAGGCATGAACATCGTATAAGTGGATAGAACATTTATCGACCATCTACAGCAGTATATAACATATATGTGGCTTTAAACTTGCAAACGGATTGATTTGGAACGACTATTGAGATGATATTATTCTTATAACTAGGTATACTGTTATGTAACTATAAAAATTATAGTGAAAATATGTATAATGTACCTACATATTACACGCGCACATTTGTCAACGAAAATTCGATAGGTTGATCTCGTTTGATTTAAATAACCTCAGTTTCGAACTTTTTTTCTGTTTCTCTCTGTTGTACCATTAAGTATGGTTTATTCGAATTTTTGCGTACAAGGATTCGTGTATCATCATACTCCACGTCCTTGTAGATTGATTCGATGATTTTTGCGTTGTGGGAGAAGTTATAAAAAACGTTCAAAAACAAACGACAACCATAAACCGTGTAACATGTAAGAAAAAAAAAATCATACAAGACACAGATGATACCGTTTCATAGGTTACAGGGAGTGGGCTTAGTAAGGACGATAATAAATAATAAAAAAATTACCAATGGCCTAGCTATAATCAACGAATTCAACACGTTGTGAAATCGAAAAACGCCCAAAAGCATCGCTAAATGCGTTCGTTCAAATATACGCTGACAGTGTAACAAAAAAATACGTCTCGTTAAAATATATGTACGACGAAAAACGATACTTTTTTCAAATCACCTGTAATAGGTCTCAGAGATTGTCTGAAAGTTTGTCACGAGACCAGTCCCAATCATGAATTTATCGTTATTTCTACTGACGTGTACCTACCTACTCTGCTGCAGCATATTATTATATAGCTTGAAAGTTAGTTTTTCTTCCTCTCATTTCGGAGAACTTCTGCAGAGCTACGTATTACATATACCATTGTTTGGCTATAATATAAGTAACGAAATGGGGGAAAAAATCAGTTTCCATTGGGGTTCGAATAATAAATACAATAATATATACATAGAATATATTGTTATCCATAGGTATTTGTAGGTATTAGGAGGGAATAAAACGGCTTTCCGAAATGAATGCGATTCGTCGTGATATAATGTAATTTTATCATATAAAATAAAGATATAAGCCATATGGTAATAATTTAAAATATGAAAATTAATGTTTCACCACCGACCTCGAGTCAGACTCATAGTCCCGCAATCACCGTATTATATTAGTATAATCATAATCATTATAATATTATAATAATATTTTTCGTACGAAATACGATTGTATTGTATATTACTGCAGTCTACTTTTTGTTCCTTTCTACACTTCTACCGACATCGAGCGCCAATTGCAGAGAATTTCTTGAAAAATATTTTCCGATCATTATTTGTCAAAGAAATTATTGTCCCATCGAGTACCATTATCATTCGATTCGACTCGAAATATTCAAATGCCATCATTATACCACTATAAAAATATTATGTGTACACCACCAGCTGTAATTCAAGATAAATAAACAACTCTTCTCAGTGGCGGTAGCTGTGGTCGTTTCTGTAATGGTATTTTGTAGAAGGATTTCAACGCATTTTCAGCTTTTTGAGCTCTTCACAATATTATAAAATATAAAAATGGTGCTGCTGCTGCTGTTTTTCTCGAATCCTAACCCGCACAGGCACAATAATATATATGTCGCATCCATTTAGTGAAATCATTCATTTCATGAAGTGGACATCCACTTCATGAAATGTATCCATTTAGTGAAAACGACTTTTTACTACACCATATGGACAATTTTTTAACCTCTTCATGAAGTGGACGAAATTCATTTTATCCACATTATGTGAAATTACTATTAATATGTATAATAATATGGTATAATATAATATAGCCTTTAAATATAAAGAAATATGAAAATTAAAAATTATAATTAAAAATAATTAATTATAATTATAATTGAAATTATATATTTTCTTAAACTTTATTCACGTACGTTTTGACAGCCCCCCCCCCCAAAAAAAAAGAAAATCTATAAACAAACTATGCAAATATTTAGCACGTAATTCGCACAAATTCGCAAGCCTATTTCGAGAATTCGCACGACCTTCAAAAAATTCATTTCACAGTGTGGTCTATATAATTAAAATTGAAAATTGAAAATTGATTTTGTAGTTTTATTTATTTAATTAAATAATTTCTTACGTTTTAGTTTTAGCAGCTTCAATCTCGGTGATCATTTGAATTTGTTCCTCTTGGCTAAAAGGTTTTTACTTCGGCTTCGCAACATAATATTCTTGCAACTTTTCATAAAATAATACTTTTTCCATATTTTATTATTTTATAAAATAACGTATTAGTAAGTCAACAACTACCAACAACTGCAGGTATAAGACAGACTACCTAGGTACTAGCAGACAATAAAATTGTCAACGGGGTCATACGCTATCTGTACATCGGTATAATACTATATACATTCATTTTATATCTTATCTTGAAATTATCAGATCGACTGACGAACTAGTTTATACAATGTACGAGTTAAAAATTATAACAAGCAACTTTTATATTTATTTAAAACCCAATTACCTAGTGTAAATCGTACAATTACCCAATACCAAAAATAATCAAACATAATAGTTATTTTACACAATGTGGATAAAATGAATTTCATCCACTTCATGAAGAGGTTAAAAAATTGTCCATATAGTGTAATAAAAAGTCATTTTCACGAAATGGATACATTTCATGAAGTGGACGTCCACTTCACGAAATGAGCGATTTCACTAAATGGATGCGACATATATAATACATTGTAATGCAATACTAATATGATAGTGCAAAATGCCAAAATGTAATAATAATAATAATAATAACGTCGTCATCGTCTTCACACTCGTCCTAACATCCAGTGACTCACCGAATCGTCACGAAAACGAGACGGCGAATAAGTTGAATTAAATATCGGTGCCGCCAAATACGCGTACCTACAATATAATACAATATTATTCGTATCGGGATCGCCCGGGCCACGAATCGCGATCGATCGCGGCTGCAGTCGTCGTCAAAAATAATATATACATACGTAATATGATTATAATATGTGCACAAGTGTGAGCTTGTGTGTGTACGTATGGCATTACGATATTTCCGTCTCGTTTGAATAGTATTTCTGTTCCGCCCCATCGCGTAACAAAGGTGTACGACATTATTATTTTCGTACTATATGCCGGAATTTATTGTGGGACACGCCCGTTGGTGTGTTTGTACAGAAACAGAGATAGAGATAGGGAGAGTAGAGAGAGAGAGAGAGGGAGAGAGAGATGGTGAGAGAAAGAAGAGAGAAGAGTGATATAGGGAAGAGAGGAGAGAGACGCTACCACCAGAGTTTCTCGTATTTACGTTTGTACATATTTTTTGTATCGTAAAAAATAAATCCGTGAATTACGTCTGCCTCCGGCACGTCGAACGAGGCTTAGCCCCCCCCCCCCCAACTGCAGTTCGTTCTCGTCTCGTGACCCGCGACCGTTTCGTATACACGGTTCATCGCCTCTCACTGTGCCAGCTATAGTTGGTGCATAACAATATTTTTATAATGACTGCAGGATCGTAAACTGGATTCGTGTGCACCGAAAACTAGTCGAATACGCACTAAAAAATAGCAATGTGTGTAAATGTGAAGTGTTAAAAATTAAAAAATATAAAACATGCATATGAAAAAAATTGCACTGACCGGCTAGGGCTAGACATCGATACCGAAATTTAATTATAGCACCTGTTTAAAAAACAAAAGCCACATTGATTTATCAACGATTAAAATTAACTGTGAAAACTGTGCGATTATATTTGATTTGAGTTTGAATAGAGTCATATCTAATGTGTTCGTCAGTTAAAACTGAAATAATGATTATTAAATTGAACCGATTCGGAACGATTACCTTCTTTGCATTAGAAATCTATGTACTCGTACAGTCGTACTATCCTAATAATCTATTAAAGGACTATTTTTAACAAATTGGTATTTGACTAATAAATCAATAATTAGATTCTATTTATCTATATTATCGGGGAAATCGCAAAAGTTGTCACAGTTGTTACAATTTTAATTTTTTTTTTTCAAGTTGTTTTTTAGATTGTTAAAATACTATCTTGAAACATATTTAAAAAAAATCAAACACTAATATTACGTCAGAATACATTATTTAATTTTTTTTAAAAAACTAAAATTTGTGACAACTTACCCCGATTCTTAATTGGTTGTCACGTCATCACGGTGTTAGTTGTAATAAGTTAATCAAATGACAAACCACATAAAAATCAAACTTTTTATTGCCAATTATAAATTTGTGTCAAAACTGGATACAAATAAACTATAAATTGATAGATAAAAACGAAATAATGAGACAAAATTGATTAATATACAGAAAAACTACCTTACAATATATTTTATTATATTATAGTATCAGAATTGTTCATACATACATTAATAAAAAAGGAGTGATCCAATACAGGAACTTGTTTAACAAGAATATTATAAGGATCACTTTTTCTAAAGAAAATATTTGTTTGGAATTATAGTCAGCACCACTGGATACCCCTGTAAATTTGCCACCAAAATACGATTCCTGTATCACACCATTCATAAATTATATCATTTTTTAGGAATAGTGTTTCGCTTTAAAATATAAAACCTAATTTCAAACAATTTTTTCGAAAAATAGTGATCCTTGAAATCATTTTCTCGGTTTATATGCAGCCCTTACTTTCATATTATATTGATTTCATCGACTAGATGATTAATCGTCTAACTGGAATACTGAATACCCGGTCTTCCAGTCGATGTGGAACCGCGGTCGTAGTGCCATTATTACCGATGTCCTCGCTACGGTCTTCAGCTTTTCACTTCCGGTACTGCTGCTGTTGCTGACGATGGTCATAGTAGTCGGACGTCCGACATGATCGTTTTCGCGGCGGAAGCGGAAGCGGTCACATTGTCACGGAGACCGTTATTATAGAGACGGCGGTGATAGGCCGGCCATGTTTCCGGTGACACGTACTCGATTTCACTTCGGTATTAAAATCTTACCACGGGCAGGCTATTGCGAGAAAAGTTGTGGACTTTGCGGAGGTATCCCTTGAGAGTCCTGACGTTTGCAGCAGACTTTGTGGTGGTCTTGCAGTGGTGGTTTAGCGACCGGTCCTACTTTTCCACCGCCGAACCCTGCTCCTCTTCTCATCGTCGTGCCACATGAAGAACATGATGAGTGATGGGTGGGAGACACCTGTGACATGAATTTTTTCAAGAGCTTCGCCACTGAAGGACCGACTGTACCGCGGTCCCGTTCTCGGGAGATGGTCGACTTGGTATAACCCGACACGCAGTTACAGATTACAATCTTATATACAAAACATAGTCACCGTGTTTGTTATTGAACTCCTCCGAATTGACTTAACCGATTTTCATGATATTTTTTGTGTATATTTGGTAGGTATGAGAATAGTTAAGTATTTTTCACCCTCCTCCTCTCACCCTTTGTTGCGCAAACAGGGATTTAGAGATTCGTGAAGGAAATTTTTGTTATATAAATGATTACTATTGGCTATAGGAGAAATATAAAATATATATTTAGTAGAAATCGGTATTTTTTTTGTTCATTGGTTGCCAGGGGTTAGTCGGGAAAATCATCTAAAATCTATAAGCTAATTGAATTTTAGCATTTTGCCAACCAAGGTGGCTGAGTTGCATTTATAGCCTCTCTTTGGTGTGTACTCAGTGTACTCAATGAAAATGAAAATAAATAAACACAAATAAAACATATTATTTATATAGAGTACTCATCAATCTGAGTCCACAATAGGTGGCTTGCTTTCCTGATAATATTATGCTGCTTTCATTATCACCAGCGAGTCTCATATAGAGTTGTAATTTTTAATGGGCAACGAAGTACACGGGATCAGCTAGTATTAATTAATATAAAATACCTGAAAAAAATTCCTGAAAATCGGTGCTAAATATCAATAAATTGTCAACTTTAATCTGCTAACCAGCTATATTCAGCATAGCATTGCTATAGGTATAATAATTAATAATATAAAATACCTACACAAAAATAATGATACTACATAAACAGAAAAATATGTTTATTCTATTAAACAAACTATATGTTTTTCTTTAATTATAAATTGTTTCAATAGCCATCAATTTTGTTGTTTCACATCTGCCAGGCATCAACTTGCTATAAATGTCTTCATATTTAAACACTTGGAACAGTCTTGTTAACTTACGTCAAATATATCCTCTGTCATTACTTATGGTACAATTATTAACTTTAATGGATTACCTGTATCTTCAATTAATATTTTTGAAATTTGTGTAAAATTTTTAATTTTGTTTCAGGCTCGAATTACTTACACATAAATCTGATGTTATGGCAGTTAATTAAAGGCAATAAACTGGTTGCCCATATTGGATAATCAGTTGATTAAAATATTAAATCAAACAGAGTAAGTATTAAAATACAGTTTTATTTTTAATTGGTTTAGGTATAATTTTGTAAAAATAGTATTGGGACATTACTTATTATTAATATACAATTATTTACAATATCATTGATTATGAAACATATGTTATTTTTCTGATGAAGAAGTTTGACAAAGATTAGAAGTTGATTTTGATTAACCAACATACTCACATGCTTACGTCATAGATCATTGATTTTAGGTTTGGATATAATTAAAGAATTGCAAGAAGGCGGAGAGTTAATTCTTCCTCTTAAAGGAGAAGTATAGAAAAATAAAACAGTTAGGTCACTTTTTTTTAAATTGGTTATTTGATTGATGTAGTTTAATGTAATTTAGCATATAAATATCAAAATTAATAGAACTGCAGCCACAAGGAAAATATTTGATAGTATTTAAAATATTTACAAAATGATATGATGGGTATTTACTATTAATGAAGTTATTTAATGTCAAATTTGATCTATTTATTTATTACCAAATAATAATTAGTTAGCAATATATTTGTTTTATTCAATCCAAATTGATATGCCTAACCTAGCTAAACAATTACTTGCCCTCCATTAGGTATTAAAATAATAATTTGAATGGTAGTTAATTACTATCTAATTATTGTGTATTATTATGTAAATTATATTCCCTTCTTCAATGAACTATATATTATTATTTAAACATATCTAATCATTTTTGTGTAACATTTTAATTTTTAAATGTTAATTTACAAATTTATGTTCTTGATATTTTCAAAATAATTGAATTAATATTAAAACAATTTTTTTTTCATTTCCAGTCAGCAAGATACATTAACTAACGTAAGCATGTGTATCCAGGCCAATTTGGAGATTATTCTGTTTTTGGAAAAACTAATTCTGAAAAAACAATTCCTACAAACATAATTGTTTATCTGAGTTAATCTAGAAGAGTCCGTGTTGTACTGAATCACTAAACTCTATTCAGAATAAGAAACATAGTTAATGGTTGACTTTTGTGCACAGGCGTGGCAAAAGTACATGGCAGGTATATACAGATCATTGATTGGGTGGGATTGGCAAACAGGTGTTGCCTGCCAGCCTCCGACTACGTTTTTATAATTGTATTATGAATAGAGTATATAGTGTATCACTTTACTATTATAAAAGTAATTTTATCAATATAACCTACATTATTTTAGTCTGTATATTATGGCCTTAAGCACAGAGGATCAATGCTAGTACATAATTATTATTGTGTTCATAATTATTTAAGTTTTAATTTATCCCAAAATAATTTTATTATTACACTGTTACATTGTTTGAATTGGAGATTAAAATAATACATTATATTTTACAATATTTTACAATGTTCTACTCTTTATTCCAGAGGACAGAAATATTATAAATTTTTATGTTAAATCAATATATAATATGTTATGTTAACATTCATTTAATTGTTGAGCTACATTTTTCATAAAGGCTAATAAATTGAACATCCATTTAATTTGATATACCTTCTCAAAGGCAGTAATGTATTTATTGGTATTTGGTTAAGTATTCTGCTACTATCTCATTACTTTTCTCTTATTTTTTATTTTCATCACGGTAGTTAGACCATTTCAAAAAACACTATGTTATGTAATTTATAATCTGAAGTGGAATGTATTTTAAAATACTACATTGTACATTCTTACCTCTGTTTTTAGTTTCATATGTTTAACATTATAATGCATGTGTTTCCTATTATCTATATTTTTATTGGTTTGCTTTCTAAGGCGTGAACATAATTAATAAATACATAATACTTTATTGGTTATTTTAAACTTCTACTAACAAGATGTACTCTAATATTTATAATATTTATTTGATTTTTGGTTTTTGGTCAGAGTCTGCAAAGGAGAGCTTCCAGATAAACTAGAATAACAGTGAATAACAATGAACTACTCAATAGAGATGTGTTGTTCGCTAACAAACTAGTTTAGTTGAATGATTCAGTATAAAGCGCAGTACTCAGAACTGAATCTGTATAAAATTAAACGTCGTTTGGCAGTGATTCATCAAACACTGCAGCCATGTTGATTGTGTATGCTTATAAGAAGTGTTATGGAGTATTTTAGTTAAGTAATAATCTCAGAGCTATATCAAGAACACATCAGCGTTCTTGGCTATTAAACATGTATCTTACCTTGTACATTTTTTAACGCCCCACCACTAGACAGTCACACACACACACACACACACACACACACACACACATGTAAAAATGTATGCATGAATTATTTTGTTCTGTTTTCAAACAAGTTATAATAATAATATTAATAGAAATATTAACTACATTGATAATTATTACTTATTTATATAAATTTACAATAGAGCCAAAAACAAACAAATTTGTATTTTTTGAACTAAATATTGTTTTATTATAATTAAACTATGTGTTAGGTGATTGAAATTGTTCTTATTCATAGATAAAGGCTATAGAATAGTATAAGAAACGCTTAAAATGTAATTATTATTGGCTTATTATAGGTACCTACTACTACGGCATAGAAGATAACAAGTAGGGAAAGCCACTACAAATTCCAATGTTCGCTCGATCCTTACTTTTTTATCTTTTTTATCATACTTTTTTATCTCAACAAATCCATCCATATTTTACCTCGGAAATAGTGTTTACCGAAAAATAAATACTCCAATATTTATAACTGTCATTTTTGTTGTTGTATTATTTCTGTTGCCATCGTAACAATACTCAATAAAAAAAAAAAATAAAATTGTGAGCAATTAAGTACTTATCATACAGTCAAGTACCAAAATAATGAGAGTCCTTGAGAAACTCGAGAGGGAAGACTGAGTGAATTCACAAAATTATATTTTGTCATTTCACTCGGGTGCGGCCACGTGACAGAAAAGGATTGAAAATCCACACAGTTGCATGTCCGTGTGCATTACTCGACGTGAATATTTTAAAGATTTGGATCATTTGAATCACTTGTATTTAAATAATATTAATATACTGTGGATACCGACCTGTACGCATTATCTTTTAGTGGCGTTTCCAAGGGGTGTGTTCGTAGTTATGACACCCCCTTGATCCGTGTCATTTAAAGTGATTATACTAACAATTATTATTGGAATATTTTATTTAATAATTTAATATTATTATCGTTTTCTATTGATGATCATACCTGACGTAATGTATAAATTGTATTTTTGTTTATTAAAATCAAAGTCATAGTGACGACTGTATGTATATTTTGTAACACCTCCTCACTCTCTTAAAATAATCTTCATTTACGCCTCGACTGTCTTGTACCGTGATTCACAGCAGACATCGGACGACGTTAGTGTCAAATCGCTATACGAAACGTAGGCGCACGTTGCACTAGCAAAATCAAAGGTCATTAAACAATAGTGCGCGTTTCGCGCGAAATAAAATTTAATCTAAACACTTTTTAGAATGCAACTCGGAAAAAGTGCATCATAATAACACTGTAATAATATTGTAAGTTATTAGATTTGCATAGTATATTGTGCACAATGGAA
The DNA here is from genome assembly GCF_001856785.1 of Myzus persicae. Taxonomy (NCBI): domain Eukaryota; kingdom Metazoa; phylum Arthropoda; class Insecta; order Hemiptera; family Aphididae; genus Myzus; species Myzus persicae. The sequence continues at coordinate 263,472 of NW_019103792.1, forward strand.
ACACAAATTGTAAGTCGGGACCGTATATTATAATATTATAAACAAAAATGCCGGAAAAAAAACCGAATGTCATCAACAACCGGGGCCATGTGATGACAATATATGTATGCAATAATGCAATATATATAAATATTATACTATGCAACCCATGCACTCACGTACGCAATACTCGATATCTTTTTAAAATTTATAGAAAGCAATTTTTTTCGCGATGACTGTAAATCCTTTGTACCTACACGACGTAGTCTTGCACATCCGAGTAACATGTGTGCAGAGCTGAAATTTAGCGAAACGAGTTTGCGGAGGTTCACAGGACAGAGTCAATTTTTTTTCCACTCTGAAATTCAACGTTTACAATAATTTCTTGAATAATTTTTATGCTTCCGTATTATTGGAAAATAAAACTCGACGATAGGCGTACTTCTACAAGTGGTTGATGTTTTTGTGGGTTCTCGAATAAATGACTATAACCACTATAATAATATTGTTGTAGGACGAGGGCAGCTTCTACGATTTTTAATAAATAAGTTATCCAAACTTTTTTCTGATTTTACTTTTTAAGGAGAAACCACGGACCTGCATATTATCATAAAATATATTTTTATACCGCGAAGTTACGTCTTCTTTCTTGCAAAGTTCTCCGTCGGTTGTATATTATTTTATTTCTGAAAACTATGAAACTCGTCCTATTCTCAGTACGGTGCAGGTCGGCGATTTGTATTGATAGAAAATTATTAACGGCCTTGGACTTGTACCTACTTAAGACGTTATTTTAGCACCGTTACTTAGTACAACGACGCTGAAAAATGCTACGAGCTTGGGAATACAATTTATTACAAAATAACAATAGTTATTTTTAAAATACGCACTATGGACAATAAGTGACATAATACTAAAAAAGTTTCCGCCAGGATGTCGTTGATGGTGGGTTTTCGGAAGTTGCAGTGCAGTTTTTTTATTTTTGAACGGTTTGCTTTGTACTAAAATGTTCGAACTCACCCAAACCAATATTGCGCCTTTTTGATGTGGGTACCTACATATTTATCGGTATACTATAATACTATAGTGACACGAATATGTTTTTTTTTCATCGGCGCTCACATAATATAGGTTATACAGAGTGATTCGTCAAGCGTGTTCTACAGCCCGATATGTCCACACTTAGCCTTTGATAATACCGACGTATTTTGTTCAAAATTAAAATTCTGATTTTCCGAATTGGAATAGTATTTTTAACGATATTTTTAAGCACTTAAATTTTCGATGTGGAGTGGTTCGAGGGGAGACAAATTTCATTTATCAAAATAACGAGAAACAACTCTCATTTAAAGAGAATGATTCTGATTCGAAATAAGGACGTTTTTTTACCACACTTAAAACACTTTTAAGACACCTTTTAATTGGTTTAAAACTAGAAGCTAGGTGAAGTAAGTATTTTAAAAGTCCTCGACCGTTTACTATACCCTATTTGAAAACTCTAAAAACCGAAACTCGAACAAAGTATGGTACATTACCGAAGGAATACGAAAGCATAGAGTCGTAATACCATGCAAATCACCCTGTATGCGTAGTGCGCGTACTGCCTATTAATGAAATAATAATATTTTACGTTGATTAATATTTCAGGCATATATCGGTCGGGGGGAATGACATATTTTTTATGCTCTCGCGATAAATGATATTATATCGCAGACCAATAAACCTGTACACGACGTATAAACTGCAGTCAATAAGCTGCCGTAAATAATATTTTGTTACGAGTCCGGCTGGTATAACGCGGTATATTACGTTCTTAAAATATATAACACCACACTACAGTTGTTTAAACACGAGCGTCAAGAGTCCCTCAAGCGCGTTTAATACCACGTATACCGCGAGTGGGGCCCGATAAAACTGTTTGGAGACTTTTTTACGATCAACTCCGTCTTGAAAACG